>NW_027210767.1:482500-672500 GCF_029030835.1 Brachyistius frenatus | reverse complement strand
GAGCGCTTTGTACCTTCGTGAGGACCACGAAGCTACAACAGTGAGGGCATTTTGAGACGGCTTTACTTCTTCTGTTTGCGAGCTGAAAGTCTTCACACACCGGGGGCATTAATTTGAACATCAGTATATTTTTTCACACAGAATGCAAATATTACACAGCAAAAACATAATTGACTCTTTGTTTTTTCAGAAGGAAGAGGATTTTCCTTTGCTTTTGCAATTTGGACAAAGACAGTCACGTAGTGCCGAAGCAGACTGGACGTCACGAAACACAAGTTCAGTTCAATAACTTCAAAAGGATTGAAGGAAGTGTAAACGGTCAGCACTTAAACAAGGCCTTTCTACCTTCGCAGTTTACAGAGTGCTTTAGGATTTATTTATTTTTTTCCTCATATTTACACCCCAGTGATGACAGAGCTGCCATGCAAAGCGCTCCCCTGCCAAATTCAAATTTTAAAATTCAGTGTCATGCTCAAGGACACCAAGGATTGAACCCTCTACCATCAACCAGCTCCACTATCTGAGCCTCAGCTCATAATCTCCCTCTCTTTGTTTGAGTGAGGAGAAACAGGACAAAATCTGTCCTGGATGATGTTGAATCCATAATTTTCTTCTTTTTTTTTTTTTAAGAGTGAAGTGATGCAAATCTATTCACACCTTTTGTTTTGAATGAGAGTTGCAACTGTCACAAATTCGCAGCACGGCCGATATGAATAGTTTCCATGTGAAATATTTGCAGGTGAGTTTTCTGTAGTCACGTCCCCGGTGTGTAAAAGCCTCAACACTTACGTTTTAAGGAAGAGACTGAGGCCAAGGCTTGTGGATGCACTGTATTAATGAGGGTCCTCATCAGTACAAACGGTGCGTGTGCGCTCTTACCAGGTGTGTGTCCAGGTACACCCTCAGGCTGTCCAGGTCCTGTCTGGGCTGCGTCCAGTTCTCCGTGCTGTCCAGCGCCTCCTGAAGCCACGAGATGAACCCATCCAACTGCTGCACGAAACCCTGGAGACGAGACAGAGACACAATTCAGTCAGTCATTTAGAAAATAAAATAAAAAACAATAAACAGGACTGACATGCAGAAACAGTGCAGTCCAGAGCCTGCTGGAGACGCGTCAAAAAACGACACACACAGAACACTTCAGGGGATGAGAGGGTGACACAAAGGAGCACCGAAATAAGGCAGAAAAGAGGAAAGCCAAATAAAGTCAGGACAGGAAATAGTGGAGAGTCGAAGGAGAAACGGATCAAAAACACGCTCAGAAAGAGAGACAGAAAGTCCAACAAGTGATGGCATGCAACAGGGAGAGAAAAAGCAACACGTGGGAAGAGGAGAGGATGAGAGTGTGAGAGGAGGATGAAACAGAAACGAGCCTGGCTGCTGTTTAAGAGCTGATTCCAGATGAATTAATTCAAGGACAGAAAGAGACCCCAAAAAAAAGAGACCCGCAGGATGAAACAAGTAAACACACATTTGGATAAATACAGAGAGGCGGATGAGAAAAAGAGAGACAGAGAGGCAGAGATATGGGGAGGATGTTTGAACAAAAGATTAAAAAAAAAAAAAAACAAGTAGAAAAGAGGAGATGAAAATGGCTGACGAAGAAATCAAAAAGACAAACCCTGAAAATAAAAAAAAATTTAAAACATAGAAGGGGAAAGAGAAAGAACAGAGAGGAATAAAAGAAAGACAAACAGCTACTGAAGAGTAAAAAGAGGAATAAAAGAAGAAGGAACAAAGGAAGATGAAAGAAGAGATAGATAGATAGATACAAAGAGATAGATAGGAAGAGAAAAAGAGAGATTTTACAAAAAATAAAAGAAGCAAGTTGAACATGCCATTACTGGCAGGTTGCCCTTCATAATAACACACAGACAGACAGACAGAAGAGAAGAAAAAACAACAGCGGCACAAGAAGCTCGTCGCTCAGTGGAGAGCTACTGCCATCTACTGGCTGAGGGGAGAACTTTTAAAAGGCTGGAGCTAAAATAAACGGACAAATTGACACCTAAAACTTATTTACGACCATAAATGACACTTAAATCAGGTTGAAATACAAAACATCCACATTTTTAACAAAAATAATTCATCCTTCTAATGTAAAAATGTTGGATCAGAAGAATCCATGTGAAATGGAATCTCATCCGGTATTGATTTCTCTCGTTAAATCCTCTTCACTCCTGAAGAAGAGCCGAAGAGACGGCTTTAACGACGAAGGAAGAAAAAATAGGAGTTTAAACCTTCATCCCTGAATGGGAGGTGGCGGAGGTGAAAGGAGGGGAGTAAACACTTTCAATCGTGAGGCAAGGATCAGATAAAGAGAAGAAAGCGTTTGAACTTCTTTTAGAGACAAAAACAAAAGAGAAGAGAAAGATTAAAGGAGTTCAATGGGAGCAGGAGTTCTGTGTGTCGGCACACTTTCAGCCCGCGCAATTCTTCACGGAGGAAACTAACTGAGACGGCCGAGGTTTCTCTCTCTGCCGAGATGATTCTGCAGTCCAGGACTTACCATGTGAAACACTTGTTTTATTATCGTGCGTTTCAGATCAGAAAATTGGATCAGTCCAAAATAAAACTCCAATTTGTAACAATTATTATTTTACTGGAAACATAAACATGTAAAAACAAGACCCTGAATCTCACTAGTCATGTCCTCATCGTCAGGTTTGATACAATATGCAACATGGACATCAGAAAACTTTAGAGCTATAGCCTGATATCGATCTGTGAGAGATATGCAACTGTGGTTTCACTGTAAGTCCCAAACTAATCCTCCAGTGTTTCCCTTGTTTCCATGTAGTAGTAGTAGTAGTAGTAGTCCTGCTGCTATAATTGGAGAGCGGCTTGCGTATCCCACGTTTCATTTCAATCCCCTCCACACATTTTCCCGTGAAAAAAGGTTCAGGTGGCCGGCCCTTGCTTGCGCTATTTCTTTATCATTTCATTTTAATGGTAAGTAATTAGCTTTAGATTTTACTTTGTAAACCTTTATTTTGGAACTACTGTCACCTATATATCTACTATACAACAGTAGCTGTTAGTAAAAGCATTTCATCTTTTGTTAAACGTTTGAATCGTGTTTAAAATTATCCTTGTCGGAGCGTCGTGACGCAAAACCTCCAAAGAAATTTCTTGCTGATTCTCTGTTTGGATGGTTAGCATGCTAATGAGGCGCCTCGCTGGTTCAGCATTTATGTTTTTAAAAAAAAACTTATTTCTGTTCGATTTTGTTAAATTGTCATTTTCATTGACTTTAAAAACTACTCTTGTAACTTTTTTGTATGACTGATTCATATGACTGCTAATGAAACTACTTAGATGAGTAGTTAGTTAGTTAGTTAGTTAGTTAGTTAGTTAGTTAGTTAGTTAGTTAGTTAGTTAGTTAGTTAGTTACTTCTTTTCTTTAATGGGTGTACACATTTGTCAGAAACTAAATTGACATTAATATCTAACACATGCATCTTCCACCAGTCGGTAGTTTCAGTCGGAGGCCGAGCTACCTCCAGCACAACGAGCACAATACGAACACAACCGCGCAAAGGTCAGCGTGGAGCTTCAACCTGAATTTGATACACAAAGAGCGCACAAGCAACACGAAGGCAACGAGAGAGCGAAAGAGAAATAGAGAAGTGGAAGGTGATTTACATAAAACTGAGGACATGCAGCAACGTGAGCTCCAAAATTCATTTTTTCCAGTCAGACCTCAAACAGCCCATCTGAATAACAAGTGTAACTGTGACTGCACATCATCAAGAAGACAATCCTAATATTTTATACATCGAGTGTTGTTTTCATATCTTTCACTGAGCGCTATCTAGAAAACTAATGGCAGGCTGAAGGAGGCTGCGGCAGCGGAGGTAAATCTGATGGAAATTACTTGAGTTGCCACGTGTGTGTGTCTGCGCTTTCATCTCGCCTACAAATCGTTGTATCGAATCTGCACGCGTGTGCGCGTCTTCATCTGCAGATAGGTGTGTCTGCTCGCCTGTGATGATGAAATGTGCATGTTTGTGCGCACCTTGTGTTTGTGTACAGTTATTACAGTTATAGTGTGTGTGTGTGTGTGTGTGTGTGTGTGTGTGTGTGTGTGTGTGTGTGTGTGTGTGTGTGTGTGTGTGTGTGTGTGTGTGTGTGTGTGTGTGTGTGTGTGTGTGTGTGTGTGTGTGTGTGTGTGTGAGATACAAACCTTGACCAATTCAGCAGCGGTATGTTAATTACAACCGTGACCCTTAAAATTTAAAAAAATAAAATAAAACATCGATATGATTCTGTCCGTCTCTCCACCGCTCGTTATGGAGGGGAGGTGGAAATCAAAAGTATTGATGAGATGAGAGGAGGAGAGGAAGAATGGAAGAGGAGGAGGATGGAAAGTGAGGAGAAAAAAACGAGATGAAAGAAGATGGGAGGTAGAGGACAGGACAGGACAAGAAAGGACGGGGCGGAAAGGAAAGGAAAGGAAAGGAAAGGAAAGGAAAGGAAAGGAAAGGAAAGGAAAGGAAAGGAAAGGAAAGGAAAGGAAAGGAAAGGAAAGGAAAGGGGACAGGACAGGACAGGACAGGACAGGACAGGACAGGACAGGACAGGACAGGACAGGACAGGACAGGACAGGACAGGACAGGACAGGACAGGACAGGACAGGACAGGACAGGACAGGACAGGAAAGTTAGGTAAAAGAAAAAAAGAAAATGAGAAGAAGCAAAGGATGTAAAAAGAAAAATAAAGACGCAAGCACAAGGGATGAGTTAAGGTAAAGAAACAGATTCATATGAGAAAAACACTGAAGAGTATGAGAAACATGACACGAGGTTAAACATGAGAAGATGAGTATAGAAACAAGGTGAAGAGGAGAGAAAGAAGAGTGAGGAGGACAGGAGGAGGAAGAGGATGTAGGCGTGAACAGCAGCAGAGGGAGCAGCGCTGGTTTGGATATCGACCAGCATGCACTGGGCTGCTTACAGCTGCTTTGATGTCTCTAAACCAGTGAGGCTCCTGAGGGGCAGAACGGCCTGCTGGGAGCTGAAACGCCTGATCTGATCCTCTGCCGCCTGGATAACCGCTCTGATATTATGCTTCATCTCTTCCTCCTGTGGTTCGGCTCTTCACCGCTGGATAATTACCGTTCAGCTGACGGGGCTTTCTGAAGGACGACGCTGATAGATTTGGACTCGAACTCCCTACAGACGATGTTTGGCTTCGATGATTAATATGTTACAGGCAATAGCTGTGATTTCTACGCTCCCAGAGCACGAGGCAAACACAATATAAAGATATAACTGCTGCCGGTCCACAGAAAGCGAGATCAGCTACGGATGCTCAAATCTTTATAATGTTTAAAGTGAACAACTAGAAATTATTAGTGAATATGAAGATATTTTTTAACAGGAAATAGTGAGAGCAGAAGAGAAACAAGTATGACATATCTTAAGGGTTTTATGGGATTTATACATACAACCCCATAAATTGTTTGTGCGAGCAGCTTATTACCACTCGTAATTTAATTATTTATTTATTTTTTTGTATTAAGAAACTTACTGTCCGACAGCATCAGTCACCACAACACTGGCAGTGCCCTCTACAGGCCATAGTAATTATGATGGGAGCAAACGAGGGAGTCAGGTGACAAAGAGGAGGAGGTCGGGGTGGATGGACGGGTCGACAAAACAACAGACTGGAAGTTGTTTTTCTGCCAATACCGAACCAAACCTTTACTATTAACCCTTCAAATAAGTAGTTATTTATTTTTCCATATTGCTTTTTAACAATTTATAGGACATGTGAGGAACTATATGGTTATTGAGGGAGAGGACTTGCTGGCTTCACTGCAAACTGCATTTGTTGCATGCCTGACATTTCAACAGACCAAGTGATGTTTGAATTTGTCTTGAGGGAAAAGTTAAGCATGGTCGAAACTTTAACACCTTATCCAGTCAAATATTCGGAGCTTATTTTGGGGTCATCATTTCTTGAACTCCATTCGATTGCCAGGAGCAGCTCCTGGTCTTGGACAAATCTTGCCGATTTCCAAATTTTCAATGTGAACCATTACATGTGCATATATTCTACAGTTATATATTGTATAAGTTATCACAAGCAGTACATTTTTTCAGTTTCATTAAGAGGTCAAATTAATCTATCTCAATTTTTTTTCTACCAATGCAGTAAATAAATGCTAGTAATTGAGAATGTACAAAATATGGTACTATTTTCTGATCATGAAAAAGTTTACTCTGATTTTAGGGCACGTGTATTTCTTTCGTCCTTTTATTCATATTGATATTGCTATTATTAAACATCGTTTTCTTGCGATAAAATTAAAGTTTGCCAAGTCTTGGAGACATTTGCTGTAACCAGTCCAAACCAGACATTTTGCATAAAAAGGAAGGCCCAGACGTAGTCCTTCAGCTCACACTGAAAAAAAGTAGACACGCTAGCATTGTTATCATGCTAGCTGTTAGCTGTGAGCTAATGAATTTACTTGAGGCCAACAGAACTCAGTTTTAATGAGGAGATACCAACAGTTTTCGGATGACTGTTCAACAACATCTCAGCACCCGGTGAAGGAAAAGACCAGAACAAAATTTGAAATGATGAATTTTTCTGTCCAGGTTTCCATAAACATTTTGGGGGGATTGAGGTGTGACGGCTAATTTCCACAGCAGGCTATAAATTATTAGATTGACTGAGTGAATGTGTCACACCAAACACTGTACACTGCCGGGCCGAAATTAAAGAACTCGAGGGGAGGAAAGTTTGATTAGAAATTCATTAAAATGATTCTTAATAGGAAACATGGAACCGGTGCAGCTGATTTCTGAGCGGAATCTGGACAGGACAGGATGCAGCTGCCTCCACGGTGCATTAGAGTTGAGTTTCATTTTGGATTTTTAATTACTAGGAATCTGTGCGTTTGTAGTTCTGAAAAAACCCAGAGTCAGAGCGAGTCAACCCCCTGTAATTTTAATTGTATATTCACACTGTATATTTGAATGAATTTGAATGAGCCTCATGCACAACACTCATATTACAAAACTATTCATTTCATTTCAGAGTATTGTGGTTTAAAATCTTTTTTTAAACACTCATTTCCTGATTTCTAAAGTAAAGTCAACAGTGTCAGGGTCATTTTTGACATCAATCTCTTCTGTTTTTGTTTTAAGTTACCAGACGATCACATATTCTTATGTAAAAGGGTCTCTGTGAAAACTCCCACGCAGATTTGGGGCTGCCAAAGGCAAAGTGGTTTGAGTGCATAGGCCAATACCTCATGAGTTTTCAGTGAGTCCCCACTTCGACACCCGAATGGCCGAGCCTTTTCTGCGTGTCACTCCCCTGCTCACTAGTCCTACATTTTAGCGGTCCCGGTTATGTTTAGGCACAAAAAAACACCAGGCTAGGGTGAGAAAAAGATCCTGGTTTGGGTCAAAAAAACAGGATTTGAACCATGTTGCGTGGTAAAGTTACTACTTCCTTGAAGTTCTGCGACCTTTGTAGTCATGGCAACAGTGAATGCAGTTTTATTAAAAAATTGCCCTGACTCGTGGTTGGAAGCAGAAATCGATCAGCAAATCGACCCATCCATCTAATCCTCCTCCTCCTCTTAATAAAGAAAAATCTTCCCATAGACGTAATCTGAACTGCTTCACTCCTCCAGGACACCAGATTGCCATTATTTATACGACCACTAGAGGTCACTTAAACTTTGAACGTAGCTGGAAGTCATAATAAACAAATTTGACAAAGGACAGATGGGGTGGGTTTTTGGAGGACTCAAGTAAAGTAAAGCTGCAGACGATATTTTCTCAGGACTTGGTGGAGACCAAACCAAAGCGAAAAGGAGAGTGAATATTGGACGTACATTCATTCCATCTTAATGGATGTCAAAATAGTTAGCTGTTTGCAAACTGCCGTATCAAATTCATAAAATCATGTGTTGGCTTTGTGTTCACTGAAGAAAACTGTGACGACAACAATGTACAGCATCGTCTTTAATGGTAAAATTGCTCCATCGGTTAAAGACTTTCTCTATCAGCTTCCCGTCAGTACATTTGAGAAGAAGCATTCGGACTCCACTGCCCAAGTTGACAAAAAAAAAATAAACCTCCAACTTTCCGTCAGCTTCACCTTTGCCTCCTCCTCAATCCGTTTATCTAAAGAAACACTCCCTCCACCTCGTCCTCCTCCATCTCCCTTTTATTCTCTCTCCCTTAATGTCTCTGCTGCCTATGGGCGTCCCCCCCCCCCCCCCCACACACACACACACACACCTCCTTCCCCCGCTGGGCCAATCAGACGATTGTTGATGCGAGTCTGTTGTCTGTTTGTCCCCCACTGCTCACAGATAGGCCGGCATGCCGCAGAGCCTCCAAACACACAGACATCTCACACTGAGGACGTTGACGCCAAGCCCAGACAGGCGCATACACTGTGATCACATGACATGTGGGACACTTATCTAACTCACAAACTGCTTCTCTGCCTGCTTTTCTCTTATTTTTTTTTATTTTTCTTTTTAGGGAATTTCAATGCACTTCAGGTGTCTTGTCCCACACGGCGCAAATTAGGGAATTTGGATTTCTGTGCATGTATATTTCCTGCATCGCTCTCATAAACTTTCATGAAACAAGCCGCAGATTTACGTGATATGGACACAAATTGTGCGAGGATCGGTTCCAACATTATAAATGATGAGGAGGTCAAGGTCGAGACAACAGCGTCTAGACAGTCCGAAGGGGGAGGGAAAAAAAAATTCTTGGATAAAATATTCATGTCCAACAGCAAAGACAGTGTGGAGAGAACAGAGAGAAAAAAGTAAAGGTCTGAGAGGGGAGGAGGTTTGTACAAGCTGAGCAGGTTTTAAAACAAATACTTTGTTTTATACCGCAGCTGTAGAAATCCAGACTGTTGAAGCTCCTTATTAGCTGCAGTTTAGTAGTTTGATATTTGGATTGCAATAAATACATGTCCATACTATAAAAACGTATTTTTCAGAAAGGATGAGGAACCGATTATCACCTGAGCTGACCAGACTGGAACAGAATCGGTCTAATTTGATCACATCAGTTCAAATCATATTAATAATCAACTATCCTGTCATTACAATTAATTTCAGCAGTTAAATTTATTTAGATTTATACACAACAACAAAAATAAACACTTGTTTTTGCCACCATCGCCTCATATTGCAGCACGATAATGCACGGCCGCAGTGAGTGTTCATTTTCAGATAAATTAAGATGGCAAAGGGGAAGTGACTCTGACATGGATTTTAAGAAATCTGTGAACAAAATTTGACAGAAAAATACCTTTTGTTTGCATAAAAAAAAAGTCCTAGATTTTATACTACAACTCAAAACAAAAATGAAAGATGCTTTTGTCTTAGTTGAGTGTATTCAATTCTATGAAAACTTTCCCAGTATAACAGCAGTTTCTCTACACCCATTCTGATCTTTTCTACTGACAGCAAACCTGACTGATTTCAAAGATATAAGATTGCATTTCATTCCACCGAGTCCTCCTCGAATCAAATCGCCTCAACTCTGCAACAGAAACAAGCGAGCGCCTCTCCCTCGAGGAGACACGAGTTCCTGGACGGATTATATTCTCGTTCTGCTCCTACAGTGATCTTTCGTCAGTCTCTCTTCCCCCGGACGGATGATTCTTCATTCTGTTATTCTGCTCCGTTGTATTCAGCCGAGACTCTCCGCGGAGAGACAGAATGTCATCCTCCACACCGAGACTCTTCTTCTCCTCTCTTCACTTCCTCAATTAGGCAGCTCATCCATCGCCATGATTACATGCTGCTAATTAAGCTGCTAATCAGCTAATTACCCAGGAGCAGAGAGGAATGAGGAGTGTGTGTGAATGTGAGTGTGTGTTTGTGTGTGTGGTTAACACAAGGTGTTATGTGCAAGACAGCAGAGCATAATTCCTCATTTTAGGTGTTGTTGTTTTTTACTGTTCATTATGTTTTAATGCAAATTTAGGAATGTGTGTTTATTTCCATGGTTCTTAGCAGGTCAATATTTTACAAGTCGGCAACTGAATAGCAGCCATGCCAGCTCAGACAGCCTTCTATAACCTGCATCCGTACAGTTTGTACTCTAATGTGTAGAGCATATATGTATGAACTCCGAAATCAATACTTTTCATTTTAGTATTTAACAAATCTCACATGAACAGACCTCATAAACGCTGAGCTGAAACACCTAAAGGGTTCTGACTGAGCTGTAGAAGGTTGTTTTTTTTTTTGTAGAAGTTGTCATGTTCGGGGCTGTTGTTGATGTTATTAGATTGTATAGTTGAACGTTGTAAAATGGCCATAGAGTGTATTTTAATAAAAAGTAGCAATCCATCCAATTCTGAATGTGACTAGTTGATTTAATCATTAAATAACCACTATTCTAACATAATAAGATTCATTAAATCCCATCCCATCTGACTTTTACAGAGATACTGTTTAAATTAGGCAGAATATTAGTTATTATGGTGTTTTAGTTGTTCTGTGAACTGGATTATTTTCAAGCACCTATCTGTGGCCAGGTTAGCTGTTTGTCCCTGCCTAACATCAGATTAATATCAACCTTTTCATCCAATTTTTACTTAGAAAATAATGTAAACGTTTCCCATTTCTTTTAAACACTTTAAAAAATGAAGGTTCAAAATATTTCCCCAACATGAGATGAGAGAGGAAGCCTACGAGCAGGAGACAGCTCTGGCATTTCATCAGTCAAATCATCATTAACTCTGAATATTAATGTGGCCGATATGATTTGAATTTGGAAATATGGACACAATTTCCTGTGGGGATCGGACCGGTGACCTTCCGGGTCACCAGTCCCCGGTTCCAATGACGGCCCCTCACACAGCCGGGGTCTTTAATTCACAGATTGATCCCAAAGCATCCCGACCGACCGCGCTGATGATCTTATTACGGGTGCTGGATTCTGTCTGTGGGCTTCTGACCCGGCTAACACCAGATAAGACAGATGTGCTGAACATCATTGATCCCTGAAGGGAAACCGAGACATTACAGTGGCAAAGTAAAACGTAGCCGGAGGAGTCAAAGGTATTTAGAATTGGAAAATGAAGGCGATAAAGGTGAGAGAGCGAAATAAACCCAAATTGGATAAAACAATAAAAAAAATATTTAAAAGCGGCGAGGCTTCTTTATCGCGCTAATTAAACGAGCAGCCATGAGGGGAATGAATCCCCAGAGCTATTGACATTTCACCATATTCGATATGACAGATATGACTGATTAGTTCACTGGGCAGCCTCATCAATAATCTGCCTGCCAATCAAACATGACCTTTAGAAGTGAGGTGATGAATTAATAGGGCCACGGGACGATCCGATACCGGCCCCTCCAATCCATCAAGACAGCTGCAGCGGCGGCAGAGAAAGCGCCGGTGTTGGACTGATTTTGGCTCAATCTGTCGTCCTTCTCCGGAGTAAAAGAGCAGGTATGGCAGGAATGGAGGAAGGGAGCGATGCAACCGAGGTTGGATTCAAGGATGGGGTCTCAACCTTTAAGCTACTCCGGTGCATCCAAAGAAGCTAGAGGTGGCGTTCAAGAAAAGTCATCTTCTTGTACCAAAGTCTATCCCTAACAAAAAAAAATGTTGTAAGCATGAAGACGATACATGAAGTTTAATAACTCCCCCCTCCACATTAGAGTCAACCGTGAGTGAGGACTAAATCGACGGCTTCACCAGGAATTGTTGTGATATTGCGTTTTTGAGAACAGAACGGACGGACAACCCAAAAACATAATCCTTCCAGTGGCACGGAGGCATAAAAAGTTGCTTTTGTATAGACTACGTGTGTTGTCTTCCTGTACTGATTCACTGATTTTATTTGCCCCGCCTTCTGTAACAGGAAATCTGCCCACAGTGCCTTGATCAAGACACAATTAAAAAAAGTTCACATACGACATAAACAGCGGGAGGTTTTTCTGATCTAAACAGCTGCCAGTGAAGATTAAGCTTTAGTCAACGCACCAGAAGAAAAACCACAGTGCTGTGAATGTCTCTGAGTCAGAGTGGATTAATATGTGTGATAAAAAAGGAAGTCTGTCTGCTCTGAGACAAGAGCAACTAACGGACATCAAAAACAATCCTAAAAAAAGGCCTTCCACGTGGATTGGCTTTTTAAATTACCAAACAAATGTTAAGTAGTTATTTGCTCGGATTCATCTGTCTCTGCTGACAGCAAAACAGAAAACATTTAACCTTAAGGTTTCTTTTTTTAGTGTTTCCTTCAAAAGAATAGAAAATATCATGCTGCATCATCATCAAAAATGAAGAGCAGGACGAGGAGGAACAAGGAGCAGTAATAGTCCTACATGGGGTATGAGTTACCACTTTGATAGAACAATTATTAAAACAAAACTTAGAGCCATCCAAGATTTTTTAATTAATCAAATGTGGCAATGTTCGATATAAAATTTTACAGTTTTAGCAGCAGTTCGAAAATCTATCGGACAAAATATCAGTTGGAGAAAGAATCTAAAAAGAAGCTTATTTGGAGCTAAGTTTTCTAAAGGCTGAGAAGAACGGCAAAAAGTTGGAAAGTTAGAACCCAGAGAAAGAGATTAAATGTATTTCAGAGTCAGAAATACCTCTATCTTCTTCCAGATGTTGGGGTCTTTGTCCTGAGTCTGAATGTCCTCCAGCAACTGTTGCACCAGCGTCGCACACCCACGCCCATCCACCGGGGGCGTTGCCATCAGCTGCAGGCGACGGTCCGCAGACCTGCGTCCCTCGTCCTCCTCAGACTGCAGGTCGCTCAACGGGCCCGACTCGATGCTTTCGTCCAGCGAGGGTGCGAAGTCGCTGGACGAGGTGGGGCTGAAGCGGCTGACGAGGTGTCGTCGGAGAGGAAGCTGAGGGAAGGAGCGCGAGAGAACGTCACGGAAATATTCCCTCATTCATTTTTTTGCATTCGTGGAGTAAAAAAAAAACACAAATATATGTCATGTCATACCAGCGATGGTAGGGCGGAAGGGATTTCATCCCCACTGTCCCCTACGCTCTCCCCGGTGTCCCAGTCAGGGTTGAGCTCGGTCAAATCCCAGTCGTCCACATCCTGCAAAGCCTCCTGGGGACAGTCACCGGGCCTCTGCAGTGAGAGGGTTCAACACAAACATGAGTGGTGGAGGTTCTGGTTGTTACAGGTTTATGATCAGAGGTATAATTAGCTGTAAACTAACCAGTGGGATGGACTGAGTCAGACTCTCCAGGTTCATGGCGAGCATCTCTGTTTTACGGAGCTGAGCAGGAAGAGCCAAGAACTCCTCTGAGCCGTACCAGTGCTCCCTGTCTGGGCTGGCCTTAGATAAAACCTGGGCTCCCTGTCGGACAGGAGGGCAGGAAATAAACATCCTATACGTGATTGCCTGATATATACTGAGAAAATACACGACAAACAGACTCAAACAAACTCAAAATGATCATTGGCGCATGCTTGATATTTATTCATTATTATTATTTATTTATTTATTTTTGATCAACAGCTTCTTCAGCTTTTTGGTTTATTTGCTCTTTGGTCCAATTGTTCCCGATTTCAACTCTAATTGTGTTGGTTTCAAACTGAACTTGTCTTTTACAGCTGTTTTGATAAAAGTCTAAATAAAAAGAGAATTTGAGATGTTCAAAGTCTCCTACTGGTTATTGATGTAAAATCATCAGAATTAATGTTGAATTTATATCAAGTTTTGCTAAAATTGCTCCCAAAGTTTTCACAAAAGTGGTGTTTCTGCACCTTTTCACCTTTCATGAGTTCACATAGAGAAGTAATGTAACACGTGTAAGATCCTACAGAGATAAAATGTTTTTTTTTTCAGTATTAAAAAATATGTCCATAAATTATTTTTTTTTAAAAACACCTGTCAGAAATTCAGACTTTTAGAAAAATGTCATGTCAGTTAAAAAAGTAATTCAAATTGAATTTATCCTTTCAATAAAAAATTGAATAGGCAACTCGGTGCACATATCTAATGTAATCAACCTGGGTCTGTGGAAGAATAACAGTTTATAACACAGACTCAACTCTCCAAACTCCTGAAATAAAGAAACAATCTTTCACCTTCTGCCCCGGGCGCTGCACAATCCACACCGCCATCTTGCCGGGAGGCGGTCGGGAGTCTGACTCCTCTCCAGACGCCTCCAGGTCTGAGAAGAGGAGCTGGTCTCTCATGGGGGAGGGCAAGGAGGAGTCGGAGTCCCCCCCACTGTGCATCTGTGTCTCCTTCCGCGTCCTCTCTATTTGGTTTGATGCTTTAGCCCGAGACGTGACATCCTGGAGAGGCAGGGGGCCATCAGCGGTCGGTCTGGCCCCAGATGAGCTCCTCTGGTCGGGCAGAAGCCTCTGCGCGCTCCCCTCTGAGTGTCCTCCGTGTCTGGAGCTCAGATGGTTTCTCTGGAGGTTGCGCCCATTCATGACCTGTGTAGGTAGGAGGTGTGTTGGGGGTGGGGGGGTTAGGTTAAAGGTGACACTTTTAAGCTGTTCTGTTTTGATTTGCATTAGTTTTTAAATGGTGATTTATATTTATAAACCTCACTATTTTGTTGAGGAATTGTAGGACATTTGTAAAACACATTTTGTTTATTTGCCGGCAGGAAATTAGCTCCGGGAGAAGCTCTGCAGTGAGCGCCTGCTGGAGTCCAGGATTTTATCACAAGACCCAGTTTTGAACACAGCCCTCATCCACTCTTTACAAGCTCACATCTTCCAGCTCTCTGCTCAGCTGGCAGAGGAGGCTGCCCACCGCAGTTTACGGAAAGAGGTGCAGCAGGTGGTGGTTTTTAGCTGCAGGTGTACCAGCAGCCAGTGGTTTTTAATGGTGCTGGTCCCATAAAGCAACACAGCAGCAGCTGCAGGTGGCAGGGCCATGCAGCTCTGCAGCACTTAATTTGGTTAATGATACTCAAAAACCACGCTGCCAAACTAAAATGCAAATTGTCACAATAAATGGTTAAAGTCTTGGTTGAATGTCGCACCTGTAAAACCATTGTTTTGTTCTTTACAAATTGATCAAATTGAAATTTGCAGTGAACCCAAAAGTTATTTTTTTGGGGGTAAATCTTTAGTAGATGCAATTTAAAGGGGTTTCAAAATATGTTTGTGATTTTGTCTCATTTTGACTTTAAAAACCTATGACAAAATACTCAAATATAAATGAAAGATGACAAACCTGCAGGCTCTCGTAGGACTGTGAAACATTTTCTGGATAAACTGAGTCCAGCTCCAACCAGAACTTGGAGCGGTCTGGAGGATCCATGAGAGAGGGGGTGCTTCGACTCAGCTCGGCCTGGAATTGGAGCCCTGAGAGCGGGCTGAACTTCCCCGAACCTCCCCGGAAATCCTCCTCCCTGGATCCTCCGTGCGAAAACAGGGCGGCTCTCTTGGGAAGTGACGGCTGCGTGGGCGACACTTCGGTGCTGTGGCTCGCACCCTGCAGGGGCCGCTTCGCACTCTCACTGTGGTTGGGCACGCTGCATTGCATTGTGGTGAATACAGACGGAGGATGGTCGTGGTTGGTGGAGTCAGCGGGTGTGGAGAGTTCAGGTAAACTATTGTGGTGTTCCTGGTTTGACGGACAGGATCCGTCACTCTCCTCGCTCCCTGGTGTCCGGTATGGGTCTTGGGCGTGATCGAGCTCCTGGGACGGGTCCTCGCTCGTGGGTTCTGTTCCTTGGACCTCAGGCTCGTCCCCGGGACTGTAGTCACTCAGCTCGAAGGCAGTGATACCGCAGTCCAGAGAGAAGTAGTCCTGGCTGCAGCGGATAGTTAGCTGGCCGCAGTCGTCTATCTCCGTCAGAGCGTCCAGGCGAGTCTGGAGAGGAAGAACTCAACACTTTAATATTACTTTTGCTTTAAAAGACAACAAATATGAAACTAATGTTCTTTGTGTGTGTGTGTGTGTGTGTGTGTGTGTGTGTGTGTGTGTGTGTGTGTGTGTGTGTGTGTGTGTGTGTGTGTGTGTGTGTGTGTGTGTGTGTGTGTGTGTGTGTGTGTGTGTGTGTGTGTACCTGTTGCTGTTCCTGGCTGAAGGCCTGCAGGATGTCGGTCTGCCGAGTGTAGTTTCCGTTGGAGTCCTGCAGGCCCTGAAGCAGACGCTCCTTCAGCACCAGAACCGAGACTCTCAGCTGGTGCCACAGCAGCTGCACTGTCCTGAATCGCAGGAGATACAACAGCAGCAGCAGCTTTTAGTGACTTAATAAATCAGATATCAAACCTAATGAAGCTGTCAGAGTATTCCAAGTTTGACTTCATAATTCATTGATTCATGCATTTAATCATTCATTTTTTCAGATCTTTTTTTGATAAAGGAATGAAAGTATTTGTTGGTCCAGCACAGGCATGTAATGAAAGACAAGAAAAACCATCCAAATCTCAAAATATGTCTCATCCCATGTTGCTGAGACTCACCTGATGTCAACGATGATGTTAACAGAGTAAGAGAGAAGTTTCAAGGAGAACTCGGTCTCCAACAGGGCGTGAATCTGCTCCACATGGTCCGAGATGTCTTCACAGATGTCCTACAGACACACACACAGACACAGAGATGCACAAAGACAAGAAAAAAACAACATTAAACATTATATTATGTGACAAAATACCAGAAAATAACAAGTTGATAAGCATATGAGCTGCACCTGATCACAGCTACAACAGTGTGTAGAACAAACACATCCGCAGAGTGCTACATGTGGAAAAGCAGAACTGTTGAGGACGACGTGACGTCACGAATCCAGTTTTAAACATGAGTCAGGTTCATGTGGGACCAGTTTCAGTTTGTAGAAACATGGAAAACACATCCCCTGAGTCAGGGATTAACACAGAGACCACATCTATTACCGACTGATATGACTGAACTAAATTCAGATGCTGTAAAACTGCTCAGACACACAGACAGGCGGGCTCCTGGCAAAAATAACAGACGCTGCAAGAAGTCTTCGGACACTTTTACTGATATGAACGTGCAGATTACAAATCTGTACAATCTAATGCAATTTAATGCAGCAGCTCTGCCATAAATTCTCCTTTATAAGGATCAGATGTTCAGTTTCTGCTCAAGCAGTCTTCGTGTTTGTGGTTCGTGGTGTAAAGGACTGCATTATGTTTCATTAAGTCTTATCTGCAGCACAACTCACCATGAGAGCATTGACAGTAATTTGAAGTGCTGATGGTGCATGATCAGTGATTACAACCGTCACTACGGGACAAAAGCTGTCTGATTAAAGGAGTGTTTCAACATTTTAGGAAACAGGCTCATTCGCTTTCTTTGAGGGGGTAAAAAAAATCTTTTATATCAGAGTCAAACACGGCTGAAATCTGAAGGTATTTTTGCTTAACATCACACTAACAGATATGCATGCTATGGATTTAAGCCTGGCTAGCAGTTGCCATCTACTTCCAGCTTTTGTGCTAAGCTAAGCTAACCCCCCGCCCCCTTATTTTCCCCAATTAGTTAGCAACTACCAATTAAAGTTCAACTTTGCAACAACTTGCTCATTATTTAACATCTCAAAAATGATGGTTGCACATGAGAAAATTTGCTTTCAATTCAAATTTAAGACGATGGCTTTGTGTGTGAACTGTGATACTGTTTAAACAATTTTACCAATTTATTGTGAAACGTGCTAGAAGGAACTTTTGCCCCTTTTCAAACTGAACCTGATAAATGTGTTGTTTGGAGCAGCAGATTTAGCACAGTTGGCACATTTTAATATTATAAATATATATTTAAATTTATTTCAAATAAGGCAGTAAAACTTTCATAAAAACCCTTTTCCTATTTCTTGGATTCATTTGCACTTTTATTTCTACGGATGCTCTTTATAGTGAATCTGTTTCTCCTGTTTTTATCTGTTTAATGCTAATTATCCTTCGTTTGTGCTGCTGCATGTCTTGGCAAGGACTCCCTTGAAAAGTACATGTTTAATTTCAACGAGATCTTTCCTGGTTAAAAGGTTAATAAAAATAAAATAACTTGTATTGTTTCCTTCTTGCGTTATAGCTTTGCAGAAACTAAACTAGCACAGGCTAAAATTAGATGACCTTTGGGAAAGCAAGGGGAGCTGGCATGGAGCCCACGACGGATACTTTACATCCACCTCTGGCCGCTGAGTCACCGCGCTGCTTCCATGGTGACCTGCCCGAACAACACAACACCTCCCGCTCCGCTGCGGCCCGGCATGCGAGAATGTAGGTCACACACGCTGCCAGCTTGGCTCATACTAACTTGGCGCAGGGCGTGACCTGCTGAGCACCGTTCCAAGACAAATTTGTCACTACTGTACGTGGTGGCTATGCGGCCTTGCTGGAGCACGACGCCCGCATTGCGGTCAGTGTGTGAATGTTCAGACACACAATGCAGAGCAGAGAAAGCTTTCCGTGTCACCTGCGGGTGTAAAGTCGGGCTGAGCGTCGCTGGTACACTTGTCTGTGTTCTGGCTCCGGACGACCAAATGTGAGCTGACTCTGGCCTGACAGATGCAGTTCGGGTGCGCGTTTAACATCGTTCACCAATAAGTCCAGCATGGGTCTGGAAACCAGGCGGGCTGCATTTAGGACGTTGACCAAAAGTGGACGGACATCCAGCAGCTAACGAGCAAACTGGCTTCATGCTGAAAAGTTGGCATTGATTTAAAACGCCGATCGTGATTATTTGCAGCATCCAATGTTCATGTCTGGCTGAAGGTTTTTGTTGCTTCACTCATTTCAAGTTACATCATCATTGTCAACAGTCTAATGAAGGGGGAAAAAAAGAGCCAAAGAGAGGCTCCACTAATCAACGTTTTAGATTACAAATTCTCTCTGAAAGTGTGGTTCATTGAGAACCATCGACAACCGACAGCTTTGCAGAGCTTTTTAGCCCTTTTTAGCTCATTGTTTTGGCCCCTGTACACCTACTGCTCAGCACCCAACAGACAGCTGCAGACTAGCTTGTTAGTAGCAGATGAAAAGCCAGATGTTTTTCTCTGGAGTTTGTGCCGACTAGTACAGGGAACTTTTCGTTCATTAGGTGAGGACAAACACACCTGCTACTGTATGTAAAATACCACTATGACATACTGCAGTTGGCACAATTTCGACAGTGACCCTCCTGATCTTGTTTCAAATGTATTCAAGAAAATAGGAGAGAAAAGGGAAAATCCGGATCGGCCTACATCCAGAAACAAATCAAACAAAAGGGACTGCCAATCAAAACAACAGCATAGGCCAACCAGAAGTAAATCCTATAATCTTTGGTTCCAACGCGAACATAAAAACCAACAGAACCGCTTCCTGGACACATTGATGTGACCGCCAGGTTTCTGTACTTATGCGTCCCTGAAGATGTTACTGAGAGTTCATCATGTTCTTCTCAATCAGGACATCTGGAGTAAAAATGTATGTTTTATACAAGTCTCCCATCGCATAACTGAACCCCTGACACTGAGGGAGTGAGGCTGCCTCATCAAAAACACTCCAGTGGGAAATCAAGAACAGCCCCAAGAGGAGGGAGCTCAGAAGTCCATAATTAACATACTGTCCTGGAAACACACACACACACACACACACACACACACACACACACACACACACACACACACACACACAGAGAGAGAGAGAGAGAGAGAGAGAGAGAAAACCTGCAGTAAACCTGACATACAAAGATTACAAACACACAAAGCTGGAGTAAAATTCAGCATGCACATACTGTACACACACTAATTCTTACACGCAAATTTCCAAAACATACACAGTCCCTCAATCCACACAAAATGTACTTGAAGTCACCCACACACACACACACACTCAGTTTCGTCATCAAAGCGCTGTCATGTCGCTCTAAAACAGCGGTGAAAATGTCACCGGTGTCTTTCAGATGCTTCAATAATTCACACAGCTTTCAAATGCTAATACAGGCGTGCGCACACACACACACAGCATTCAACACAGGGCCCGTCGGACTGAATTAACACCAAGTCTGTCGTTTCCATCTCAAGTCATTTGTAACAAGATCTTAGGTCGAGGCAGACTGCGAGGAGCTAATGAGGCTCCACTGTGTGAGTGTGTGAGGGTGTGTGTAAGCGTGTGTGTGTGTGTGTGTGTGTGTGTGTGTGTGTGTGTGTGTGTGTGTGTGTGTGTGTGTGTGTGTGTGTGTGTGTGTGTGTGTGTGTGTGTGTGTGTGTGTGTGTGTGTGTGTGTGTGTGTGTGTGTGTGTGAGTGGAGCTAGTGGTGGATCTAACTTGTTCTGACTGGAAACCCGGCGATACTACGCTCTGTCCACCGATAGGCCACTGCACCACAGGCCTGTCAATCAAACAGACACGCCCCCAACAACATGGCTTCTTTTTTTTCTTCTTTTTAAGCTTCAATTAATGACGGGATTATTTTCAGATCGACCGCCAGAAAACCAATAAGAAGAAGCGACTTTAGCTAGCAAAACGGAGATATCTCAGAGAAATTATATTGACTGAGAATTTTATGAGACTAGTTGAATGGGAGTCTATGGAGCCGGAGGCTTTTTGGAGCCAACCTTTAGTGGCACGCAGTGGTATTGCAGCTTAAGGCACTTCTGCATTGGCCTCATTTTTTAGACCTAGAAGTTAAGTCCATTTTTATATTGTCTATGGTTCAGCAACAAGCTTTACTTCCATGATAGAATACAAACAACAACACTGATTACTGCCTTGTCCTCATCTTACAGATTCAGAAAGGAGCAAACTGCAAATTTTTAATAAAATTAAAGGTAATAAAAAAAAATGGGAACAAAATGAGAACTTCAGGCACTTTTAATTTGACTGACAGTTGATAAACTTTGAAGGACTTGTTTTGCCCCCAGCATATGTCTATTAACCTTGTGTGTGAGTGTGACTGTGTGAGTGTGACTGTGTGTGTGTGTGTGTGTGTGTGTGTGTGTGTGTGTGTGTGTGTGTGTGTGTGTGTGTGTGTGTGTGTGTGTGTGTGTGTGTGTGTGTGTGTGTGTGTGTGTGTGTGTGTGTGTGTGTGTGTGTGTGTTACAGTAATACATTTATGCATGCCTTCAAACTTTGGATTTTGCCGTGTGTGCATTAAAATAAACATTTACTTCACCCTCTTTATTTATAAGGAGCTCATATTGAGAACCACACAGTTCTGTAACACACAATCATTCGATCACACGCGCGCACACACGCTTTCTCGCACTCCGGTCACGTAGAGTCAAGACATGACCTGTCAATCACGGAGTCCATACATCCAGCAGGGTTTCTAATTGCCTGAAATCAATCTGAAGCAAGCCGACTCAGGCTTCAGCTCCAATCCGAGCTCACCCTCATCACCGCCGACATCAAGGGCTTCAGACGGGCCGCATTCAAACCGCCCGCGACAGCTCGGTCTCATCCGCACCCATTCGATCTAATAACCTTCAACTCCTCCACTTCAGCCCAGCGTGTTTTACCTTGGAGATCAAATACCGTGTGCTCCTTCTCCCCCTGGAGTATTCAAATTAAGCCGCTTCAAAGACGTCCGAGACCCGCTGCAGCGATACAAAGACTTGTTACAGTAATTTTTTCAAAGTGGTAAAGCTTCTGTGAAAAAGACTCCAAACTCTGCCTTTTTTTTTTCTCGTCTGAGGTTGAATTCACGGCAACTCTACAGCGGTTTCTCTGCTGCCGGACATTTAAAAAGAACCTCACAGCTCTGTCGGGACCGAAGAGACACGTGAAAAAGTGAATCAAGGTCCTCTGCAAAAAAAAGTCTTTTATCACACGAGGAGGTCCTTTGGAAGCGGGCAGAGAAAGAGCATCTGAATAAGTTCACAGAGGAGCCAAACAACACATCAGCAAATCTCACAACCTGATAAGTAACGCTGCCAAAATAAAACACAAAAAGCGAAATCACAAAAGCATTTAAAACATTTCAAGGGTTGGAAACAGACTTCCTGCTTTTAGTGCATTCTGGCTTTTATTTCTAACACTACTGTATTAAACATTTTGCGTGCACAGGAGTGAGTACCGACCAACAAAACTACCACGTTTTAAAACAACAATTAGCCCTTTTATGGACCATAAGCACGTTACACTAAAGAACTTTGAATTTTCATCTGGAGAGAAATTATCAGTGAAAAGGATCAGCTGGTGTTCTCTTCTTTGGATATTTACACGCTGTAAATTCTGTGACACTGCTTTGTTTAAATTCACTGAATATTTATTGCAGGAAATCATCCAATCAAGTTTTTTTTCCTGCTCGAGCTTTCCTGTTGCCTTCAGAGGTCAAACTACAGAACAACACACATTTACACTGATGTTCATTAGTGACTTCAGCATCAAAAAGCATCAAATCCCTTTATTTTGTAACAAGGATGATTTGGGGTTAAAAACTCTTCCTGAAAAGTTCCTCCATGTGCTCCGTACCGCCACAAACTCAACTCAACTGCAGCACCAGAACGCAACCAACAGCAGAAAACTCTCCGTTTTAATTCCTAAAAGTGGATCTGATAGCTTTGAAACACCCTGAAACAAAGATCAAAGGTTAAACTGCATTGAGAAACTGAAGCAAACTTTGTTTCAAACATCCCTGTCATCTCTACGCTCTTCAGTCGAGTGACTTTTAACAAAATGTAAAGCAATCGACATACTTTCTTACCTTTTCACTGCGTCTGACAGTCTGTTTTTCACATCAGTGATTTGTTTTCCAACATCCCAAACTGACAAATCTCCACAAAAAAAGTTTCTCAAATGACCAAACGATACAAAGTCAGAAAGTTCCTGCTGCCATGTGGGGAAACCGACTGACGCACCAGCAGTATGTGTGTGTGTGTGTGTGTGTGTGTGTGTGTGTGTGTGTGTGTTTTTTTGTGGTGTGTTTGTGTGGTGACCTGGTTCTTCCGTAGGGGTGTTGGTGTCGGAGAGAGGAGGGGTGACAACAGTTGGAGAGGTTATTTTTGGATCAACCCCCCACACACACACACACTCCAACACACACACACCACCCTGTCGTACTACTTTCCCTGTCTCTTCTCTCTCACTCTAAGACACACAAGCACACACACATTCATCAACTGCAATACACACATTTAAACATTAGCAGACAAAATCGAGAACATCCTTTCATCCACTGCTTCTGTTGTTACGACACAAACAGCAGAGAAACCTCATGTAGAAGACACTTAAAAGGAAAGTTGTGTTTGATTTACACACATATTTGTGCTACTCCTTTAAATTTCACCAAAGAAGCCCACACAGCACCATCTCTCCCTCTCTCCCTCTCTCTCACTCTGTCACACTCTCTCTCACGCACACACACACACACACACACACACACACACACACACACACACACACACACACACACACACACACACACACACACACACACACACACTCTTCGTCTGCAATGCAACAGCTGCTGGCTGTGACACGTGAAGAGGACAAATGACAGAAAGAGAGAGAGGGTGAGAGAGAGAGAGAGAGAGTGAAGGCTGTGGCTATTTCCTGGAAAGAAAACATGTTTCATCACTAAAATAATAATAAAATGTCCAATTGCGGAGGGTCAGAGCCCGAAAACAGAAAGACTCTCTGCATTTATACATACGTTTAAAAAAAAAAAAAATCCCATTTAAAAGCTGCATGCAGGACAGACTGGAATAACTCCCAACAGGCTCGAGTCACAACGCAGCCGTGAGACTGAAGGTAGAGGTCGACAGGTCATCGTCAGCGACACGTAAATGTAGGTCGTTGAAGTCATTCGGTTCCATGTTTCGGTTTTCTTGTCGTGAAACGCGAGTTATGGAGAAACCGTCCTCCAAAAATGAACTCTATAGGTGTTTTTGCAAGCAGTTTTTTTTTTTTTAACGACAAACAGCTACAATTTAAAGTAAAGCGGTCGTGTGAATAACGACAATCCGGTGTCTCGGAGAAGTGACGCAGAGTTTTTGCTCGTTGCGGTGAACTGTGGGACTTGGGTGAAGGAGACTGCTGAATCGAGACGGGGGGGTTTTTTGGGGTTTTTTTTTACAGTTGCATGACGAAAAAGGTTTCATTACTTTATGGAAGTAGCACTTGTACGCACAAACACAGTTCAAGTTGAAATTTGAACCCAAATCACGATCTTAGCCAACCTTTTAAATCAAGTAGTTTTTGTGCCAGGGCAATTTAGGAAACACTTCTATGGGTCGTGCACGAAGGTCTGAACAAATTGTCCGTCTGTGGTCATGTAGTTTGGAGGACTTGTTGGATATGGAAGTTCTGATTTAAGGTGCATTTGCAAGTTTTGCAGCTCCGAGGATCGTCTGCTTCCTGACTGCCTCCTCCAAACAGGAGCCTTCTCAGGTGCGGGAGCCTTCGTTAGTACGCAAGTTTGACTCGGTCGAAAAGGTCGGCTGAACTTCGTGAACCAGCAACTCTCTTCCGTCTTTCCTTCACATTAATATCTCTCCCTCCATGCCGAGAGCAGATCCCAGGATTCCTGGCGTGGCGGCGACGGTGACATCAGGAGACAGAAATATCCCGGCAGCTGGGAGACAGCAGGCCGGACGCCGCTGCTCCTGGACTGCGTTTAAATAAAGCTCTGAGGGTTTGAAGCAAGGACACGCAGAGCAGCTCATCGTGTTGCAAAGCTGCCCGACGGTGTGCCTGATTTGAACGTGACCTAATTTTGTAGAACTTGACATTTTGATTTGAACGAAAACAGAAAGAGTCTTGTTTGTTTAGAGCCATCGGAGCTAACGTTTTTAGAGTTTCTGCAGAAGACGAGCAAAAAAAAAAAACGTGAAAAGTTCATGGAAAAATGTCAGATGAACATTTGCAGTCGTGCGGAAAGGTAAAGACAAAAACTTTGATTGCACGGATTCAAAAAACAACTCTGAGAAACACGAGCACAACTCAAGCACAACATTTCCTCATTTCATTACACAGCAGGTAACGGCGATATCCTGATATTTAAAGTTACGGCACACAGCAACGCTTCGACATCTACAAATTCACACCTGCGGGAAGGCTGACGCTTCTCTGGATGTTACAAAGAATACCTGATTAAGCACACACACACACACACACACACACACATTTCTGTTCTCAAGATTGTTTGATTAAAACAGAAGAAGACCTGTGCAGAAACCATGAGCTTCGGAGAGGAATTTTCATGGCGGGGAAGTAAGTGGGCTGTTTATGTCGTGAAAAAGGTGCAATTATTAATAAAAGTTAGAGTTGATCCTGGTCTCTGTGTATAAAAAAAAACAAGTACAGTGTGTCCAGCACATGACATCCTGCTCATCCTGAGAGCGAATGGACAGGATGCAAGTAGAATAAATTACTAGATCTGCTTACAATATAATAACAGCTGTTGGTCAAAATCAATAAAGTTTTCCTTTAATGGATTTAATGCATACCGTCTTACTGTCAGTTTGTCCCGTGCGGTGATAAACAAAAACACAATTGAATTGAATCATTGTAAAATATTCCAAAGAGAAGACTTTAAAAAAAAAATCAGCTTCAAAAGGTGCAACACAATCCTGTCCACATGTTTGATTGACAGCTGACACACAAACAGTGAGGTCTGAGCAACAACAATAGAAATCGAACAGAAATTAGATCGTATTCGTGACCGATAGCGTCAGATATCAGGTCTTGCAGTTGCACTACTTATGCATCTTTAAACCTTGAAACTTCCCTAAACCCAAAACACCTTTACAGCAGTGTTATACTGGAGAAAAAAAAAAAACGTAAACAGGAAGGCAGAGGAAAAAATGTCCCCGGTTATTTGGACAGTGTATACCGACTGCTTCAGTAAGATGAGACAAATGAAATAATCAGAAAGACTGTTCTGCTTCCAAACAATCACCTCTGTGTCTGTTAAATATGTCTTTAGTTATGACTTTCATGAACATCTTCTCTACAGTGTGGGATGACATTATAAAGTTATAGCCAGCTTGAAATAAATGAATAACTAAAAAAATCACTGCTGCATCTGATTAACACGTGTGTGTGTGTGTGTGTGTGTGTGTGTGTGTGTGTGTGTGTGTGTGTGTGTGTGTGTGTGTGTGTGTGTGTGTGTGTGTGTGTGTGTGTGTGTGTGTGTGTGTGTGTGTGTGTGTGTGTGTCGTACTGTGTGCTCACACCCGCAGCCTCTCCCTCGTGGAGCGGCCCAGGACATTCTCCATGCAGCTGTTACACACCGCCTGCAGCCGGATGCTAAGAATGGCTGAGAGGCTGGGCATACCGACCGACCGACACGCACGCGCGCACACACACACACACACACACACACACACACACACACACACACACACACAGTGGTTGCGTCACTATAATCGTGTCCTACAGTCGCTCCGTGGCAAGGTCAGGTTAGAGGGAAAAATGCCCCGCAGGCAAACGCATTATAAATATGAGAGCGAGAGGTAGCGCGGCGCAGAGAGAGAGCGAAGGACAAGAGAGGATAAAAGAAGGAAACAAAGCAAGAAAAAGAGCAGCGAGGACGCGATGAAGAAGGAGGGGGATCACCGCAGGCATGAATACCATTTCAAACAGCAAGTCTGGCGATCTGTCCGCTCCCATCTCGCGCTGATCCGGGCGTGCGCCGACCGCCTCGCCCGCAATTAAGTCAGATAAAGTTGGGCCTGCTCCGACCCGGATGCTCCGTGTCGAGTTTGAGATGCAGACGGGGGGGGGGAATCCAGGTCTGCTGGGACTGAAGGAGCTCATTATGTAAACAAACACATCAGTTCTCAAGAACTTAAATACAAAACACCATCTGCAGGTTTCCAAACAAGGTAACTACCGAGGTGAAATCAAAAAGTTTAGAGACGGCTCCTGTTGCGTACCTGCAAACAAATGCGGCACGGTGACGTACACAACATCTGGAGGAAGCTAACGTGTAGCCTCGCCTTTGTGGCTACTGTATGTTTGTGAATTTTCTAAAAAAAAAAATAGACTTATTCACTTTTTTTTTTCAGAGACTTCGATAAAGAGATGACTTTGAATCGCACGTCTGTGGGTTACGGAGCTGGAGTCCGGTCGTGGTTAACCTAGCTTAGCATAAAGACTGGAATTAAGGTTAATTAAGGTTAGCCTTCTGTCCAAAGTTTAAAAACTACATTTACCAACCGGTCTGAGTCTTCCTCACGAACAGGCTGTTAACTATTGTGGTTTTAAGAAGAGCTACAGCGAGATACTTGGATTTCAAGCATTTAAAATCAATATAAAAATAATAACAGACATGACATAAATATCACCAAAGAATTTAGCAGCCAATGAATATTTCCCGTGGCAATAAGGACACCAGTCTGAGCAGTAGATCATGCTAAGTGGTACTTTGTAACCTTCTTTCCTGACAAAAACATCCAAATAAAACACAAGAAGCACTCAGCTGTACACAGTAATGGGACTGTTTGCAGTTCTAAAGCTGGGATTGGTTCTTCACCTTGTTGTAATGTAGAAAAAACACCACTAGATGGAGCTGTCAACCAGGGAATGAGTATTAAGGAATCACGAAGCATCCAACAGTTTTTCTCTTTACTGCTTTAAACTGAATGATTTATGGGGCAAAACTGAAGCTAAATAAGTGATAAGGAGATTAAATGATGAGAAAATAAAAACTGAAAAGTGTCATTTTTAATTCATCATCATATGTGTTATTTTATCCTATCAGTCCTATTTGGAGGTGCTAAAACGTAAATGGATGTCTCCAGTAATTTCACTATTTAAAATCGAGATGCCCCTTTTGTCTTCATCCCTAACAGAGAAAATTGACAACATAAACTTGAGATTTAAAAACAAAACAAAAAAACTTCAAGGTTTCATTGTGGAACAAAATACCAATTAATGTGTATATAGTAAGTTATGCTTGAATCTTTTTTTATACTTATTTTTACTTTAACACACTTAGCTTTTCTGTAATATAAACAGATTATAGTTGAAATCGGAGATGATAACTTCTGTCTCTGCATCGCTTTAATTCGCTGCTCTCTGATTAATTGTGATTTTGTACAGCCTGCAGCTCAGATCTGACACAAACATGAACTGACAGAGGTGTCAGAAAACATGCGGCGTCGACAAAAACAGAAGGAGCCACATCTGTGTTATCTCTGACCAGACAGAAGCATGTCACTAGTTTTTTTTTTCATTGAGCTTTTATCCGTCTTTCTTCCACTGCATCTTATTGTCCTCTCTGTTTGTCGACAGCGCTGACAAAGCTGCCAAATAGCAAAAAGATTAAGGATACAGAAGATGATTGTTGTCATAGTGATGCTGAGAAAGAGGGCTGGTGGATACAATTTCATGTCATTTGAATTTGATTACATCATGTGAATTAACACAGCTTTTAGAGTCCATATCAACCATGAGAGACTAAAATTCAAGTTTGAGGAAGTAAGAATTTAAATCATTTTTATATTTCAAAAAGAAATCCAGGCAAAACACCAAAAAAATTGGCGATAAGAATACAATTCTCAGCACTGACAACAATTCTTTTTACTATTTATCTCTGTGACACTCCCTTTTCTCAGATTTTCTAGCAGCTGTTGGTTCTGATGTGTTCTTGCCACCAGAGGGCGCAACTAGGTGATCGACCACCTAAAGAGTGACTTTACAACTCCTGAAAATGTTGTCTTTGCTGACCTCTAGTGGTTTAACTTGTTACCTCGCTGCAGTGATGTACAGACGTGCAAAACAGATTTAAAAAAAAAAAAAAAAAAGGTCTGATGTTCAGAGTGTACTTCATCTGAAATTAAGTGGTTAAAACAGTTTTGTTTGTTGACGTTTCTGGTTTTTGGGTGAAGAATCTGGATCGGATGGAACATTAGCTGATAAATGGATTAAAATACACACACACACACACACACACACCAGGACGCACACACTCACACAGAGACACAGAATGACATCAGTCACCCACAAAACAAAGCTGTAGTTGTAACTCTGAAACACACACACACACACACACACACACACACACACACACACACACACACACACACACACACACACAGAGGGAGAGAGAGAGAGAACTGTCACTACAAGTCTGACCTACAGTCACTTCCCAGAACCAGGCTGTGATCCGGCACATCCCATGACTACACGCACACACACGTCTTGACCGGTGTAATCTGAAAACAACAGATGCTACTGATGCTGTCCGACTGGCAGTGCTTCTGTGTGTGCGTGTCCCTTAATTCCCATCGTTTGGACCACAGAGAAAAGTGGCAGAAGAAAGAGAAAAGAGAGAAGAAAACATCAAAGGCAGATTTGGGAACAGATGTTATTTAGTGAGGGCTCTCAGAGGTTCAGCAGAAACATGCATGATGTGTCCCTATTTTTATAAACTGTGACCTCCAATGCGACCATCATTGACCACAAGTGATTCCAATAAATAATTATTTCTGACTGATACGAGTAAACATGTTAATATAACACAGGGTAGCCTCGTGCATCAGTGACAAACATTTACAGCAACTTCAAGGTTTGAAAAAATTAAATATAAGATCCACCCAAAACCAAACTCCAAACATTTTACATCCTGCAGGATGGGCGAGTCTGATACTGAGACAGATTCAGGCGAAGGGCCAAAATATCAAATCATAAATAAGTTTTCAACTATTTACCATAGCTGTTAAATTAACAACCATTTTAGGTAAAAGTTGCCAGAAGAGCTGAACTCATATAGGAGTCAAATTTCCTTTAGTATATACATCACATGTGAGGAAGTGGTTCCTCCGGTGGATTCAGGTTTGTGAAATTCCTGACGAAGCTCCCTGGAAAAATGTGCGCAGTGCAAAAAGACGATATGTAAAAAAAACCTGTCTCAAGATGTGTGTGAGAGTGCAGTCACGGTGGGGAGTGACTCAGCTGCAGACGAACATCTCTGACAAGAAACAGAAAATACCCCTCCACCCACACACACACACACACACACACACACACACACACACACACACACACACACACACACACACACACACACACACACACACACACACACACACACACAGAGTATACTTCCTTCTCACTTTCCCATCACTGTGTTCAGCATCAGACTCTGAGAGCTGTTACTGCAGCCATGTTTTATTCAGGCAGCACAGAGTGATGCAGAGGAGAGGAAGAGGGAGAGGAAGAGGAAGAGGGAGAGGAAAAAAAGAGGAACAGGAAGACGAGAAAGGAGGCCTCTTAAAAAATACCAGCACACTAAAGGGACCCCACCAGCTGCAGAACCTTGATGAAGAGGAAACATCTGAGTCACTGTAGTTAAAAATACACCCTCATCAATAAAAGATCCTCCATCAGAGCCAAATAAAACAGCCTCTTTCTGAGTGAACGAATGAATAAATTGTCAGATTAAACAGGCCTGGAGCCGCTGAAGCTTCGGCTTCTGATAAAGTTTGTGTTTTATTATCAGTTGCACAACAGCAGCAGGGAGGATCTTCCATCAGAGAGAGAGAGGTTTTTCTCCTCAGTGAGATCAAACTGGGCCGAGGAAGGATGAAGAATCAGCTTGATAGAAGAGGAATGAATGAACACACTCGTAGGGCGGCAACGTGCAGTGCAACTCAGAAAATTATACCACCCAAGATGATGTCTTTAAATGTCTAATTCTGTCCAACCAACAGTTCAAAACCTGAAAGTATTCACTTTGACACTTTCGAATACAAAAGGAGGAAGGTAAATATTCACATTTGAGAAGTTCTTTCTGAAAAGACAACTTGAAATCGATAACTGATCGTTAAAGAAGTCGCAGAACAACGTGAAGTATGTGGAGGTCTTGCGTCCGAATGAGGGGGAGATTGACAGCTGGATCGGTGCAGCAACAGCAATGATGTTGTACCACATCGTTGATCACCTCCGGTCAGGAGGATTTGGATGTTGACTAAAAGAACACGACTGCAAGAGGCCAAAATGAGCAGAGTTCAGCCTCAGAGGGAGCACAGGGTCAGGAGCTCGAAGCGAAGCTGCCGGGCCTTCGCATCTGATCAGCATGCACCCTGGGCGCCGTCTGTTGGTGCTCGTCCAGCTAATAGGAGATCCTGACCCACAACACGCTGGAGAGATGATAATCTGGGTCCTCCAGGAGGAGCTGGAAATCCTGAGGAGTGTGACGTCTGGACTGCTGACCTGCTGCCACGGAAACCAGACTCCAGAAAATGGACGAAGTGATGGACTATAGCTCCAGGTTGAGGTCTACTCATGTAATAATGGGCCGAAATGTAAAAATCCAAACATTTCTAAAGATATGAAGTATTTAAAATGTGTGGTGGCAAAACAATTTAAGAGACTTGGAAAGTTTGGTCGAAGATGCCACCACGAAAACATGACCTCTTCTAATATTTAGCTTAACAGCTTCAGGGAAGTGTTGGAAGAAGGTAAAAGGAGAATATACAGTGTAGGAGATGGTGTTTCTCCAAAGTCTGAATGCAAAAAAAAGTTTATCTTCGAGGTTGGTGTCATAAAAAAAAAAAATTATTGAAGTTGCAGCAGCCTGCATAAACCAATGCACATCTGTATCGGCTTCATTTTTAGGGGTTATGATAATTAAAAACAGTAAAAATCCTAAACAGAATGGATAAAGAACAATAACAGTCCACTTGTATTTCAGGGGTGTTTCTCCTTTAAGAGCTAAAAAAAAAGATGCTCAGAGTTCAAAGGATTTAAATTTTTCACAGACTGAGTGAAAGAGTTCTCTCCGTGATTCAGACCGAGTCAAAGTGAAACTCGTCGAAAACCTTTTTTTTCCCTTCTCTTATATAAAAAAAAAATCTACTTGAGATGAAAAGGAGGGCTGAAGTTTGACGATGAAGAAGCAAGAGTTGACACTCCGGAAAGCTGCGCGCCAACTGGAGTTACATAAATATATGAACCGTCAGCTGGGTGACCTGATGGGAGCCGGTCGTTACATAACAACACACACAGGCCGCCGAGAGAGAGGAAGGGCATTATGGGGAATTTTACCGCCTGAGGTCGGAGAGTGGAATCCGCCGATGTTTGCCGTGAATGCAAAACGGAGGCGGCTGAGAGGCATCGATACATGTTTGCATGAATGTCAGAAACAGTTCGAGTTCACGCACAAAATCTCAGACCTCCAGTTCAGACCATATTTAGTCACTTTCACGGAAATTCTTTGGATCCCACAGAAGGATTTCAACAGATTACCATTCATTGGCATCTTTAGCAGGTGTTGGGAGAATAAGAACGACCCAAATTTGAACAGTTTCACGTAATCAGGTCTGAAACGTGCTGTTTTTTGTTTTTTCTACTTCCTTTTTGTCCACCTGGTTCTTCGCAGCTGGAATAAGCACCTCCGTGATCGTTTTTAAAGCTTTCTGTCTTTGTCGAGCAGCAAACTTTACGAACTTCGAAGTTCCTTTAAGCAGAAGGATCTCGGTCAATAATGTAATGTGTCAGTAGACACTCAGAAAATATTTGTAATGGAAGGGTCGAAGAACCAAAGAACCAAAGAACTGTAAAACTGAAACCATCACGACAGCATAAGACTCTGAGGACACTTCACTACACAAAGAGTTTCAGTTTAACCTGCAGCAAACACAGCAGGTTAACACTCAAACTAAAACGTTTTAAAGAGCAGAAGCGAAGCCAAAAGAAGATCAGCGCACAAACGACGAAAGGTTTCATCCCACCGTCCAACCTCCAGCATCACCAAAGATGCCACCGCACCAGCGGGGACTTTGCTTCTATCAAAGCCTGACTGATCAAACCAGATGTTAAACAGATGTTACAACAAGCAGCACTGACAGACGGGTCCGTGTTTACCTTGAGCTGCACCAGGTGGACGTCCACATGTCTGTTGTCGCCGTCTTGTCCCACGGAGTGCGTGAGCTGCGTGACTCGGTCGCTGGTCGCTCTCAGCCACTTCTCGATCTCGGGGAGGTGGAGGACGACCTTCCAGTCGGCTCCGGTGTGGAGCGGCGGAGGTTTCTTTGACCTGGAGCGACACAGAAGCTGCATGAGACTGGCTCAATTTGATGATTTTAGAGGTAACTTACTAGTAATAATCAATTAACGCAGGGGTTATAGCCACGTACAAATGAAGCTAAAATATATTTTCTCATTTCTGCATTATCAATCATCTCTGGGCCCCTAAAAGTAACTTTGCGCCGCTGTCGGTAGCTCCTGACCCCCAGGTTGGACAACATTGCCTCGTAGTTTTGCAAAAGGACTCATTCTCATCGTCATTATTGGCTGGTTTGTTACCTTCTGGAGGGGTCTGGCCCCAGGTGAGCTTCTCCCCCGGGGAGGCTGCCTCTGCTGGGGCCGGGGCCCGGCGACGAGGCCCCGTCCTGCAACTGATGCTCCAGATCCAGACCGGCGGTGACCGTGGCTAGGGAGGCGGAGGCGTCGTGGTCCATGGTCGGGGTGACGGAGGTGAGCATCGGGGACGGCGGCTCGGGGCACACGGGGGAGAGGGCGACGATGCTCATGGTGTGAGAGAGATGGAGAGAGGCACAGGATTCCTAACGTGGGTGGACGAGTCTCATTGGAGTAAACTGGTGGGAGGAGGAGAGAGAAATATGTAGAGGTCAGTAAAAATACAGAGATTCAGAGCAAGAGCAAATCAGGAGAGAAAAGAAAGGAAGGAACAAATAAATGAGTTTTAAGTTTTAAGATTTTAGGTAATAATAAAAGGTAATAAAAAATAGTGAAGATCCGTCTTCAAAGAAGAGATAAATAGGGAAGGACAGAAACAAATAAACAAAACTAACAAAGAAAGAATTAATTAAACGAAGATGTGAAAAACTAACAAAGGTCATAACAAAAATATTAAAATAATTTAATATTAGTTCTGTTGAAAGAAATGTAAACCACCATCTAAAAAAAAGACAAAAGCTTGGAAGCATTTTTCTCATTGGACTCGTACAGACACTTAAAACATTGTGCAACACGTACTGTAGTCTGAGAACTAAGAGAATAATTGAAACCCTACCGAGAAACAAAACATGTTAATGCGCTGATGTTAGCATTTAGCTCAGGTCAACTCTGTGTTTAATATTGCCACGTAACTTTTATCAGAGGGAAGCTCGTCTTCACTCTCAGATTTAGTTCACAAATGTTGTCACTTTGCAGGTTTAAAACTTAAACACAAAACACAGAAAAAGAAAAAAAAAAAAAACAAATATCATACCTCCATCTGTTCTGCATTTAAAGACGTAATAATCCCTCATTTGGAAAACAGATGGACTAATCCGGACGGTTCGTACATGTGTTTGGATCTTTCTGTCACAGTTTCTCTCCTCCAATCTCCGTTCTGTCTTTTTCTTTTTCTTCCCATCAGCACTTTGTTTTCTCACACTTTCTCTCCCTCCTCCGTTATCCTCCGTTTCTGTCAGACGTTCAGGCTGTCACAGCATGGCACTGCACACACACTGCCCATGTGTGTGTGTGTGTGTGTGTGTGTGTGTGTGTGTGTGTGTGTGTGTGTGTGTGTGTGTGTGTGTGTGTGTGTGCGTAACGTTCCCTTCATCTCAGCTGCAGCTTTAAATCCTTTAAAGCATCAGCAGACGCAGTGAGCAGACAAATAAAATGTTTAATTCATGGTCTTCTTTCTTTGAATAAAATATGCAGTTCAGTCCGTCTGCAGGTTCTCACATGATTTTCATAGAACCATAACAGAGGGGCTTTTTGGAATAACAATATTAGGAAGAGAAAAGTAAAACATCTGTCTTATTAGTTTCCTAAAATATAACTTCACCACATGCTTTGAGTTTGATTGACTGATCAGTTTAATCTGGCTTCGTAGGTAAATATAGCCGGGGGTCATCTGCATAGCAGTATAAATTTATTCTGCGCTTTCTAATAATATTGCCTCGCCTATGGGAAGCATAACGTAAAAAGTATGGGACCGAGCTCAGAACCATGTGGAACTCCATGACTAACTTTTTAAGACTGCAGCTAATGATTATTTTCATTATTGATTATTCGGTCTACTATTAGTCCACAGAAAACACGAAGTCTAAAGAGACCAAAGTCACGTCTTCAAATGGCTTATTATATCTGAGCAAAAGTATAAAAACTCAGAAAAATCTATTTGCTTTGTTAAATACAGAAAATCTTCACACTTAAAAGGTTGCAATAATGGTTCATTCATACATTTTCTCGTTGTCTTTGCTTTAAACACAATTTATTTCACTGACTAATCAATCAATCAACTCCTGTTTCATAAACATATATTCAGCACATGAACCCAGCACTGTAAACCCATCTCTTAACATATTATTTTCGTCAATTAAAATAAACTAATGAATAAAATGTGGCTCAAATATCAAGTGCTTTTTAAACGCTTTAAAAACTCCAATTCCATTAATTGAGCCCGGATAATAATTTATCAAACTATAAGTTGTGGTGGCAAGGTGTAGTTTGGCTCAGCTGCAGGGGTGGGGTAGAGGGGTGGAGTGGTAGGGAACGGTGCCACGAAAGGAGTAATTAGCCCAGCTGAGCCGGATTTTGACCGATTGTCTCTCTCCTATAACGTGAGCAGTGAGACACCGGAGAGGGCGGTACATGGAGGGTCCTCAGGTGTGGAAACAAAGAGACGTGACCAGCGCTCGGAGAAACGGCAGGACAGCGCGGGCCCGGTGGCAGGTGGATTTACCTTTAAAATAAACCCTTTGAACTGAGACTAGTGGCTGGGGTGTGATTTGTGTCCGAGGAACCCACAACGGTAACACGAACTTGTTATAAAGTAATTCTTTACTTCTAATGAAAATAAAGATTCATTAAGTTTCCAAAAAATTAATGACTGAGTTGTTAATGGGTTTCTCCTGTAATGACCTCTGGTTTAACAGAAGCAGAGTGCTATAAATGTACAAGAGTTCATTTGGGAAGTCTGAATAAAAATAGACTGACTGTAGACGTATAAATGGTGGTTGTTGCTGATTCAAAGGTTCAACTTTAACTATTCAAGCAATCAGAAAACACACACACACACACACACACACACATGCACACACACTGGAAATAAATGGCACAAAAGGAAAATGGCTGGGTTTTTTTTCAGCCAAAACCAACCTTAGCTTCTTTTATCATATAATTTTATCATAGAAATATTTCTCTTTTCTATGGAACACACACATGGGGGTGACCAAGTAACCAGCAGCCGTCAGTGTGTTGCAGTGTGGAGTGACTCAGGCTCCACATTGATAAGGATTAACGGCAGCAGTAAAGCAGAGAAATGATGTCAGTGGAGCAGCAGAACAACAACCAGTCGGTGATGAAAATCAACCTGCCTGACAGGATTAAAAACGCTGACCCAGTTCATCTGAGAAGAGGAGTGAGAGCGAGGCCGGTCTAAAGCACGAGCTACCTGTCGACGACCGAGACGTAATGTTTCCATCTGTCATCATTCCTTAAATAAGATTTGAATCTGTTTTTCCAGCTCTTCTATGTGCACAAAGTCTTCTTTTCCCTCTGAAAAACTGAATAATATTCTTATTTTCATTATATTTAAAGTTACAACCAGCTGCAAGTCTCACCTCTCAGAGATACGACATCTGTTTTCTGCTCTTGCTATTTGTTTTTTTTATTCTCACCTGCAACCATCCCCAAATTCAGGCTCTTTTGATCAGACACATCAGAAACACTCTGAGCCAAAGACACTGATTAATCGAAATGCATCTTTGAAGTAAAACAATCCAGAATTTCAGAAGAAGAAAAAAAGGAACAATTAAACAGAATTCTGATTGTTTTTAATCAAATGTTGATCTAAATTATTTAGTTCATGTTTTCACTTTGATGCTTCATGTTGATCTGTGTGTAGCTGATGGTATTTTTTCAGTTCATTTATTCACTGTATAATTAACAAATATTGCTCCGCTGTTTTGCCCTGAAACACGAAGCTGAGAATCACTTCCTTTCGGTGAGGCGTGTCAGGATGAAATCAGCGGGCAGGAATAGATAAGACGCCCACCGCATCACCGTGACCTCATCAGTCACATGACCACAGAGAAGAATAAGGGCTGGGCCGGGGATCCGAGACAGGGAGCAGCGATGATGATGCTGATGATCATCATGATAGCGGTTGTGATGACTCAGATCAATACCTGGTACATCTTCTATGTGACTTCTTTCTGTGTAGTTTTAAGCCCCTGTGAGTCAAACATCAGTTGCACCTTTTAGATCATGTTTTCAGCCTCATTTATATATTCAAAGACCCGCAGCATCAAATTCCTGCTCTGACAACACTAAAATAATTAGTTTGTAGCCATAAAGGAAACTGTGTTTGTACTGATAGTTATGAAGGATGTCTTCATGCATTCTGCGACAGCAGTTGAAAAAAAAACACCTTCACACAACAGAGCTGTGTGTTGATGACTTCATTAGTCAGCTGACAGCAAATGGGTCAATTTCCTGCGGAGATGCCGACGGGGACGCAGGCTCGCATATACCGCAGCTGCTATTGTATGTACTCACAAATACACACATACGCTATATAAAAGTGTGCGTGATGTCTTACATAAATCATTGAACAAAAACTGACCAAATCCATTGATATAAAAATGCTCGTAGCCTGTGAGTCTGCAAAGTAAAACCAATGTAGAAGTGCCTAAAAGTGCAATACCACTGAGGGCCACTAGGGGCTGGCTCCAAAAAACCTTTGGCTCCAATAGACTCCCATCCGAAAAGTCAATAAATGTTTTCCACAAGTGATTATGGAGTTATTTGCTAAATTCACTCCTTCTGAAATAATTGCTGTCAATAATTAAATATTAGTCTTCAAAGAAGGAGCTATATTTGGGGGTTTGTCTCATTTGATTGACCTGATGGGGGTGCAGTCAGGTTTCCAGTAAATATGGGCGGGCCATAGTGTCAAATCCTACCATACTATTCAGTATGCCAGAAAAAGATTAAATATGTCACAGTACATAGTATGTGAAATTCAGTGCGCCAAAAGTACCAGGATGTCCTACTACATCTGGTCATATTTCATAGTCTGCAGACCAGCATGCTTCTCTGCCGGTTCTGATCCACAATCCTTTGCACAGCAGAAGATAAATAACATCGACTGAGTAGCCGAGAGAGTTGGTGGAGCTAATGCTCTGCAGCTGCAAGAAGAAGAAGAAGAAGCATTACAAAGAAGTGTCACGTTAAATGTAGCACTCGTTCCAAATCACATGCAGTTCAAATGTCACGCTACAGATCGCAACAGATATGACCAAGAGGGTCAAAGTTCAAGGCACAGTTTTAGGACAACTGTATGCATACTGCATGCAAACTTTGTGGCTGCAGTACGTACTAAAAGTAAAACGAAAGACTAGGAGATGATGACGAGGGTGACGACCAAAAAGACAGTTCACAAACCGATGCTCAAACCTCAGGAGACAAACTGTAACAGCACAGATCACAGGAGTCCTAAATGATGTTGCCATGCACAGTTAATAACAGTTAGGCGACAGGCCTCCTGAAACAGAGCAGAGTGACGACACTCAAACAGAACGTCTGGTAAATTAGAAAGTCTGGTAGTCTATATGCGCTACGATCAAAACATTTTAAAAGTACATCCGGCCCCACAGCTCCTTCACTGAGATTTGTATTGTTCAGTCTTCGGTCCTTTAATCTGATTGAGCGTCTTTAACGGTGTCTCGGCTACAAGGACGCACAGGCGTTGCCAGAATCCCCCAGTAAAACGTCCCGTCTGACGTCTAATCCGCGCTGATCTTCACGATTCAAAGCGTCGCGGCTGTTTGGGAATCGGCGGTGCGACAGCAGACTATTTACACATGGATCCGTTTCATCGGCCTTTTGTGAGATTAAAATCGAGATTAAAACCACACTGGGGAAGATTTTTCTTTTACGTAACGCAGCAGCTGTTTTATCACAGAGCGAGGCTGAAGAGAAGTGTTTCCTCCACTTCAAACGAGACGCTGCAGAAAGTGAAGCTTGATTTTTTTTTTTTTTTTTTTTTTTTTTTGTCGTTTCTTTGAAGAGTGACAATGTTCCCACCTGGGACTGAATAAGTAAGGTAAATAAACCAATCCACAACTGGGAAATTATTCCAAACAGAAAAAAGGTAATACAGTTTTGCTGACAACACAAAACCCTCTACTATTTTTCAAAACATTTTTGTAATCGTGGGTTTTTTTTTACATTTGTTCAGGTAAAACTGTCATTTTAAGCATGTTTTGCTCCTTTTTTGGTAGTAATTTAAATATTATTCGGAGTAATTTTACAGTCTTTAAAAGTCAATATTTATTCTATGGTTTACAAATCCCTGGTTTGTAACCTCCTTCCTCGCCTCACCTTCACAGCCACGACCTGCCCTGCATCTATTGGCCTCGCCCACACCACGTGGTGCACCGGCAGACGGAGGATGCGGGTGGAAACGCGGCTCTCCATCGACACCGAGTTATAAATCATGAAACCGAACGGTGTGTGTTAGAAGGAAGGTGTGTGTGACAACCGGAACTTAAAATAAATAGCAGGGAGGTCGATGCGGGGAACGAAAACACAACAACGAGACAGACTGCAGTCACGGAGGACTAACAGGGCGTGGGCTTGTGTGTGTGTGTGTGTGTGTGTGTGTGTGTGTGTGTGTGTGTGTGTGTGTGTGTGTGTGTGTGTGTGTGTGTGTGTCCCAAGAGTCTACCAGCCCTGCCCCAGTGTAAATAATGGATGATTAGAGGAGGAAGATGTGTCGGAGGATCTTTCATCCCCGTTTCCTTCTCCATCTCTGTATTGTGTTCCTGACCGAGGAGATGAAGAACGAGAGCAGCAGAGGTAACAAAATTTAAAAATTAAAAAAAAAAAAAAAATCCATGACGTGTTGTGGCTGCATCAGCATCAGCAGCGTGCATCCTCCCTGCACCACAACCCCACTAAGACTGTACAAAGAATGCACCTGGAAACACAAAGCAAGTAGAAGACAGGGGAGCGACAGATCAGAGCGACAGATCAAACTGATAGCTAATATTTTACTTTTTAATACATTGTAGTAAATGTAGGTTCAACTGAGGGAGGGACTCCATAATTCATTGTTTACTTACAGAAACTCCACTGAGAGAGGCTTTAAGCTAAAGTGTAATTACAGCCTTGCAGACATGAAAGATGGTTTACTACAAAGGCAACGTTACGTGTTTACGTGAAAGTGCCAAACCTTAATAACAGCAAAGTGAAAGATAAAAAGCCGCGGTAACTGCTGCCTTGAACGTGCAGATGTTGGCTACTCTGTCCTGCGTTTCTTTGCAGCGTTGGTTGGATGCATCCTCTTAAATGAATGCCCCACTGGTGCAGCTTTGACTGAAGATTAAAGGGCGGCACGGTGGTGCAGTGGTTAGCATTGTCGCCTCACAGCAAAAAGGTTCGGGGTTCGAATCCGGTCCTGGGCCTTTCTGTGCGGAGTTTGCATGTTCTCCCTGTGCTTGCGTGGGTTCTCTCCAGGTTCTCCGGCTTCCTCCCATCATCCAAAAACATGCACCTCAGGTCAGGTTACCTGGCGCCGCGCTAGTGGCAGCCTGTTGCAGCAGCTCCCCCCTGAGAGCCCCCCTGCTGTAGCGATGAAATTTCCCCTCGGGGATTAATAAAGTGAAAAAAAAAAAGTCTAACATCATCATACAGGGGTAAGAAATGTTAATTAGAGGGCATCACAGGTGGCGGTCAGTGGATGCTGTTACCTCCTAATGTTTGCACCTGTTTCCAGGTGTTATGCTAAGCTAAGCTAACCAAATCAAGCCCTTAACCATAATATCCCTACACCAGGAGGAATGACTGAAGTCTGTGTTCTTCATTCTTTAGTTTAATGAATAATATAAAATGTAATTACATTTGTATTTTCCTTTCCAGCTTACAGTGACTTTTCTGTTGTAAACATTACTGTCGCTGCTGTAGAAACAATATTTGATCACATTTAGGATATAAATCTATTCTTGTGTTCTGAATTTATTATTTTTTTCATAATTTGCAGCTGGTCAAAGTCGTGTACTTACAAGTAAGACCATTACGCAGTTTATCAAAAGGGGGGGGGGGGGGAAGACATTGTGCACAAATAAGAGCTGTCATAATGTGTCTTTCACTGAAACTTTGATAACTTTGTCATCTTTTTTCAAATTTAAAAAAAAAAGAAAAAAGAAGTTCTTTAATAATGAAAGAGTTGATCAGATTATTGATAAAGAATTGGATCAATAAGAGTGTGGATAAGATTTCGAAAACAAATAAATGATCTCTACTTGTCCCTATAGCTGGACTTCTGTATACATTCTGACTATTTGAGGATGAGAAATTCACAGTTTAAATCAATTAACTATGAGCTTCGTTTAACTAATGTTTTAGGATTATTATTCTTGTGGCACACAATGGATTTCTTAAAATAAATACGGTCATAATAACAGTCCAAAATTAGGTGAAAATACATTGGTTTTAGTCCGACAACGGCACCCCACCCGTCACGGTAATCAAAGCATTTGAACCCTTTCAGAAACCAGGACAAACCCTGAAATGTGTGAAAACGGTATTGACTTTTAATACGTCATGAAATGTTTAACATGTATCAGTTAATTAATAAATAATTCATTATCAGCACACATCTATGAAATGACCCAGGAGGCTGCACACACTTTACATGCACTCTTCCATACAATACCCCCCACTCCTCTGCACTGGTTTGCCTCCACATTACATTTTATTACATTACCACTCCGCACTTTCCAGTTTGGTTTCCTACTGGGACCGAACCATTACTGTGAGGAAGCCTCTCCTCCCCCCCCTCCCTCTCCCAATAATTACGGATAATATTACACTGCAGCGTTATCACACGCCGAGTGATCCGAGCTACGCACTTTCTGCAGAATTGTTTCAATCATCCGATACGTCCAGTGATGATAAATGTTCCACGTCTCTCTGCAGCAGCCGATAACGTTTTTTTTCCACCAGAAACCGACTGAGCAGGTAAAACTAAAATAAGGCAGACGGAGAGGGAGAGGACAGGTCAAACTAAAAGGACGTCCTCTCGTTCAGATTGATTATGTTGTCTGGGAAATGTGTTAAATCTGTCTGTGTTTGCGCACAGTTACTCCAGTAACCCTGCTGCGAGTCGACATGAGACGACGGTACAGATGAGGGAGAGTAGCAACCGACTTACAGCAAGCAACAAAACTCTGTTCTTTAACAGTTTGAGTAAAAATAAAACTCAATTTTTGACCTCAGCTCGATAAACACTTCAGCTATGATGCCGAATGATTAAAACGGTATCCGTGGGCAGTGGCGCTTAATCCGAATAAAACTAAATTTACAAAACTTCCTGGTGCAAAATTGAAAGTTTAACAACTTGGAACATGCGGTATCAATTTTTGCGAGAAGAATCGCACAAACGCAAACTTTTACAAAACTTCTACAAATATTTACGTCTCAAGAGGTGAAATTCTCTAAAGCTTTCCATGAAATTAGGTGCAAAAGAAATAAAAGTCTCTATTCATAGAAACCTGGAAATCACAGCAGGTGATTTCTAACCACCTCCAGAAATAAGAAAAAGAAACTAGCGGAGGAGAACGAGAAACGGCCGGAGTTTGTTAGATGTTGTAGAAATGTAGAGTGAACATGGATGCAACGCCCCCCCCCCCCTCCTTCCCCATGTATTCAAACAACCCTGAACCCTGACCCGCCTCATGTGGTACCCGTTCCAGCCCCACACACAGAGATGCTGTGTGTGGAGGAGGGGGGGGGGGTTCCTCACCCACACACACACAGCTGACTAAGTTCCCAGCACTATTGTGTGATAGAGAAGGCCGAGGGGCCCTCCCTGGTCTCTCAGAGCTTCATACAGAAAGCTTAATTAACATGTCAGACTGCGCACAAAGTCTTATATAATGTAGTACATGCAGCATCCATATTAGACTTATTTAAATCCCTTCTTAAAACCTCGTTCATGGGGAAGCCACGGTGGCCTTGAAAGACAAAGCTCCTATAAAAGCGAAAGCGCGAAGATCTAGAAATGCTACACATCAAAAAATAAAAAAAAAACAATAAAAAAAAAAACAACAACATTAAAATCAGTAAGCTATTCAATTTACTGATTTACAAAGTTGCCGTCTTCAGTGGGGCTGCGGGGCGTCAGCTCCGCTGTGGACCAGCATGCAGTTCGCCAAATCGGCGGGTAGAGAATGACTGCTGCACACCTGATAACGCGGTGCTGCTGTCACAGCGAGTATACAGAATTAATTAAGCAACATTTGCACACATCAAGATCAATAAAATCACAACAGCGTCTACGAGCTGTATCCAACGGAGGCGGTAATAACGCGCATGAATGTGCAACCGACGGGAAAACACGAGAAATAACCTAATTCCACGGGAACTGTAGCAAGTTCCACAAAATGCTTGGAACAACTTATGGATAATAAAATACCGTAATAAAAACTGCTTGCAACTGCATCTCCGAGAACCTCATGAGTCATTATAAATCTATGTTGAGCATGAAACAATTACAAAAGTAGAAAAAGTTTCAATTCCAGTGCAGATCTCCAAATTTGCAAAGACACTAAATATTTCAGGTTAAATGTTGGCAAAGTTGATTTAAAATGATGTACAATATATCTGGGCTATATCAATCGGATCACAGTTGGAATCAAAAGAAGTGGCTCAAGTGCAAAGATATAAATCAGTTACTGAAGGACAAAAAGGGTGCCCCCCTTAAACGTTTGTGTGTGAACATTATTCTCAAAGCGATCATCACAGGCTTAAAAATGGGAAAGACATGAAACAGTCAGATTGTGGGAAAACAAATGATTTTAACAACAGTAAAGCTCCTGGTCACGCCAGATATTCTTTTGATTCAGGTTTATTTTCTATTTGCTGTATTGCACTGCTGTTATTATGTTGAAAGAATCCTCTCAAGTGTCGAAAATGTTTGCAAAGTACCCTCCTCCCCCCCCCCCCCAAAAAAAAAAAATTGAAATATATACACTGTACATTTAAAGAAACGGATGACTTGCTTAATCATTTAGATTTTTATTTTTTTTTTTTTTTCTTGGAACATTTCCAGCTGAGGTTTGTTCAGTGTTTTGCCAGCGAAACTGACCTGAAATGACTTCAATAAACACCACAACACCCGGGCTGATTAGAGAGGATCCTGGGGGAGTGTGTCCCTCCGTACCGGAGGATCCACTCATTAGCCACCTCTGTTTACACTCCGACTGTGTTAGCCGAGGACTCCTGCAGGGTGGAGGTCCGGGAATGAATGGTGGAGGTCACAGATTTGGGCGACCAGGGTCAGAAGCTAATGGCTAATGCTGAGTTAGCAGGAAAAGTTACATTGCGAGTTGAATTGTGCACAACAATGGCAAAAAATTGAAATAGATATCCAGCCGTTTGGGCCTCGAGCTTCTTTTTTTTTTCCAGGTGTCTGCAGAAGTCAAAGCTGTTGGAGCTGCTAACAAGGTGAAGTGAGGAGCCTCCTGCATTAATGCCAATCATCGTGTCCTAACGAAGCAGCGTGTCAAGGAACACAGCGAGGGGAAAGAACGGCCGACCTCCCCGTGTGCCCTCAGCCAAACCTTCGGGCCGTTTAATGGGCTGAAATGACACCTGGTCGAGTTTCTGAATCAACACGTCGGGGTCGTTTCATCCGAGCAGACAGAAGCTATCTGAAACAGCAGCGGACATGTCCTCGGAGGAGGAAACAAACTGGCTGGTGAGGCCGATTTTTCAATCCTAAAGCAGAAGCATATGCCTGAATAAAATGTAAAACAAGAGCACAGAAAGAACATGAAAAGAAGAAGGAAAATGAGGACTCGAATGGCTCTCATCAATGTCCTGTGCTTCTTAACTTGGTGTTAGGATTTCAGCTCTTTCAGCATCGTCGTGCTCACTAAAACAGCTAAAAGACAGGACTAGTAATTAAATCCAAAGTCAACTATCTAATTAAAGTTTAGACCAAGCCGCAAATTCAAAGCCAGACGTGACCATATTTGGGCGAGCTGGGGAGTGGGAGGGGGGGAGCGGGTGGTGGATCGGACTGGAAACGTGACGATACTACGTCCCGCCCACCGATAGCTGTAACCTGACTGCACCACAGGCCTGTCAATCAAAAGGACACGTCCTCAAAAGTACATATTTTTTCAGCTTATTTCCTAATTAATGACGGGATTATTTTCAGATGGACCGCCAGACAACTAATAAGAAGGAGCGACTTCAGCTAACAACACCGAGATAACTGGTGGGAAAAATGTATTTACTTGATATTTCATGGAGAGAAGTCGAATGGGAGTCTGTGGCTTTTTTGGAGCCAACCTCGAGTGGCACTCGGTGGTATTGCAGCCTAAGGCACTTCCGCCTCGTTTTTCAGACCCGGAAGCTACGCCCACCTGAAGAAAGCGGCAGCACAAGGAGTAACTTCCTTCCCTCTTTGTTCCAGCGTGGATTTTAATCCAGCAAACCGCCTGTAACAGGAGGAGCCTCCACCCACATTAACCATCCTCGCCTTTCCTCTGACATCTACCCCTCTGTTCATCTCTGCAGCCTGGCATCCCAGTTTAACAGGTAGTTACATCATATCCTGTGGAGTGGAAAGAGCAGGCAGCGAGCCGAGGTCGTGCTTGACCACTCGTGCTGTACAGTAACAGCTTCCTGCTCCTCATGACCGACGAGCAAAATGTCAACATGTCCCTTTAAAACCTCCCAGTCCTTCTATCTCTTCTACGCTGTAAACTGGAAGCTGCTTTTTTATATTTTTTTATTGTTTTGCCTCCTGTCATCTAAGCAGTTGAGACAAAAAAAGAGAAAAAAAGAAAAGAAAACATTTTAGGGAACCTCCTTTTAGGGCGCTTTGAAGAAACATGAGAGCAGCCCGTCAGCCATTAATGCAACATCACAACATTTATTATGTCAATTTTTGTACAGAAAACGTTCCCAGAAAAACCTCTGATCAGCAACAAGGCCGCCTAATGTCACTTTTAGACAAATAGCCTGTTCACACCTGCCGTTCTCATCATTGTCTCCAGTGATCTCACATAATGATACATACAGTATTTTATAAGTGACGCAACTCTTCGTGGCGTCATCCAGTGACTATGAGCAATTTAATTGACCAAGGAACAACACGATCACATCTCATCTTTAGTTTGCAGGAATCAAGAGCCGCGAATTCGATGTCGGGGACGAGTGTTTGAACGTTTGGGGGGGATTTTCGGCGGCCTCCTTTCTACAAAAACCGAGAGATGAAATCGCGCCGTCTTCCAGTTTTAGCTCCAAATGAAGTGGTTTAAAATGGATGAACTCTTCCCAACCCGTCTTATCATCTTCATGTTTCTCTCCCCGTAAGACCTTCTTTTCGGCGATTCCACCGAGCTCGCCGGCAGTAATCAGATAGTGAGGCCGAAAATCCCATCGTCTCGCATCTGCCTGCATCCGGTGATTTCTGTCACTTCAAGTACAACCGAGCTGCAGTGGATCAGGTGTGAGAATGCGAAGGGTTTTCAACTACTCCCCGTCAGAAGGAGAGGAGAGTTTGCAGAAGATGCAGCGAGATAAGGCAGCAGAGTTTTCGCCCCGCCTTGAAGTGCAGCCTTTTAAAAACAGCACTGGACATGCGGCCACGCGATGCTTCCAGTCAACGAGATTTACCTGCATTCATCCTCCATCCTTTCTCTCCCCGCCCACCCCTCCCCCCTAGAGACTTTTCTGTCACAGGAAATAAACACATGGGTGTGCACGAGTGCGATGGAGCACTCGGCTGCCTGGTTAGCGTGAGAATACGCGAAATAAAAGTCTGCATTTTCAAACACGGAGCTGCAGAGTCAGCGCAGGCCAAAAGTTGAACCGAGCTGGAGTCGGACGTCGCTCCCAAAACAGGAAACACACTTGAATTTGAGTACAAGTCTGGATTCGATGAATTTGAACATGAAAGTGTGTGTGTGTGTGTGTGTGTGGGGGGGGGGGGGGGGGGTAGTTTTAGCGGCTCTGAAATGATCCGATCTTTATGGGACGACAAATCGGGAGATCGTAAAACACCCGGCGATCCAAAAACCAGCACGAGAGAGGTGACAGGGACCAGTCTGACAGGCCGGGACGAAGCAGGGCAGCAGCCTGTGAGCCGAGGGGAGAGGAGCTGGCCTCTTTCTGTATGCAGCAGGCAGCGTGAGCTTCTGCAGAGCAGGCCTCCATAACAAAAGCTCAGAGAGAGAGAGGGAGACAGGGAGAGACTGGGAGTCACCTCCCTCTGCTTCTGTCTCTCTTCATCTCCCTCTTTCTTTTCTTTCCTTGCATCTTTCTGGGAGCGTTAGCATCAGACGTCTCATTAAATCAAGCATTCCGGGAAGGATTAGACACACAGACGCACGCACACGCACACGCACACGCACACGCACACACACACACACACACACGCGCGCGCACACACTTCTCTCTTCACCATATTCAAAACAGAGGGAGGTTACTCAGAGCAGGTTCAGCAGTACGTACCACATCTCTTATTCTCCTCCTCTGCCTCTTTCAGTCCATCTTTCCTCTCTTCCTCTTCCCCGTGAGGTGTTTGGAGGACGCAGCGGGAGGAGGGAGGTGCCTTTGATGTGGTGTCGGTCCCACTGCAGAGACACAGACAGAGAGGATGCTAACACAGAGGAGGCTAAAGCTAAACTAGCCACCAGCTCAGTAAGGGATGGTGGGACGGACGGATGGGAGGGATGATGGTGATGATGATGCGGCACCTTTCGGTATGGAAACAGAGAGAGAGAGAGAGAGAGAGAGAGAGAGAGAGAGAGAGAGAGAGAGAGAGAGGGGGGCGCCCTGTTACCTTGGAAACTGAGATGATGTGATGGAGAAGGTGGAGCCGAGCGCTATTGGCTGACAGGGTGTGGTGCTCCCCTTCCTGAGGGAGAGCAGGGAGGAGGAGGAGGAGGAGGAGGAGGAGGGAGGATGACAGAGCAAAGCCTGCTAAGGGAGAAGAAGCAGCTGCTCTCTCTTTCTCTCTGCCTGAGGAGGAATAAAAAAAACAAAATACACAGGGAGGACTGGAAGCCATCGACGCCCCCGTGTGGACACTCCTGAAAGTGCAGAAGGAAGAAGAGGAAAAAAGTGCAGCGTTTATCATCAAGAAATTAAATGTATTTATTCATACACGTGATAAATCGTCTCTACCTTTAGTTTACTCTTATTTCAAAGCAGAATAAAGGCCTCCGATTCTCCAAAAATAGTATTAAAACATAAAACACGTGCTGCTATTGTTGGTGTAGCGTATAAACAAAAACAAAAAAAAACAAAAAATATGGCTGCTTCAACATGGAAGCAAACCAGACACTAGGAAACAAATAAATATATATGTGCTGTTATTGTTGGTGTAGTATATAAATTAAAAAAAAACATTGATAAATAATTGCCTAACTGAAACATGACATGCAAACATCATGAAACTATCTAACTTGGTCCAAAAGAGTGCAATTACTGATTTAGTATCAGTTTTAGAGAAATTCAAGTTAATTTAGTCTGTTCCATCCATCACTTCCTTCACATGACTATATATATATATAATCTTTCTACTCCTTGAAAAACTCATAATCAATAAGCAACAATTACGAGAATAAAAAAATCAAAATCAAAAGGATTCAATATGAAAAATGACAACTCACCTGCTTCATGAAGACAGCGTTGTTTGTTGTTGTTGTTGTTGTTGTTGTTGTTGTTGTTGTCGTGGTTTGATTCAAAGTGACCAAACAGCCAGCTCAGCAAACACTGACACCACAGCGCCATCTGCTGCCAAACTACAATAACTATCAGCACGAAAACAAAATGCAGCAGTGCTCAAAACTCACATGACGTCTGATGATATTTCTGTCATTAGCTGCTGATCGAGGTTTTTCGCTGAGAGCACGCGGTGAAAAGGAGGATTGCGTTAATGATGGCGTCTCTTCTCCAGTAAAATGCCTGTGAGTGCGCGTGAGAGCATGTGATCATGTGAGGAGCCACACATCACACATGGGTGGTGATTTGTTTCACCTGTGATTGACTAATCAGAATATCTTCGGGGGGAGAAGGAGGGAAGATTCAAGCCGTTTCAAGCCCTTCCACGTTGTTTAGATTAATTGTGCACGGCCTAAATTAAAAAAAAAAATTAAAAAAAATGTGCATAAAGATTTAATAATAATGACCCAACAAAAAAAGGGAAGGTCTGCAGAGCATTTCTGGAAGATAAAATAACTGGAACATGAAAAAAAAATAATAATAATAATAACGCGCAAAAATGAATATGAGATTATAGTTAGAAAAAATAAAAAAGTGGGTGCAACGGTTTGACTGAGCTGAAATTAATTTGCAGGCTTAAATGTAATTGTTCAGTCAGGTACCAAAAATAGCTCAATCAGACGAGAGGTTAGCTCGGTGTTCATTAGTCATCTGTTCATTTTGCTCATAAAAATGAAAATGCATAAAAGATAACATGGAAATATATTTAATGGGGGGGGGGGGGGCAAAAACAAAATTGGGTTGAAAACCATCAGCTATCCTACAATATGTCTGAAAAACGGTCTTACATGAATTATGTAAACAGTTGTGAAATCTTTCCAACCACAATAAAATCTACTGGGAGGTTTTAACATCTCCACAATGCAGCAGGTTGTGATGTCTGGTTGGTGTGCATTTGGATTTCCGCTGGCACGCACTTTGCGTGTCCCCGTGCACACCAGTCAGAGCCCGCGGACACATTATCTGGGTGGATAACAATGTCGTCGTTGTACAAGAAAAGCAGCTGTGACTGCGTTCATCAGTTGTTGTTTACCTGTTTGTTTGCGTTGTGTAACCAGCCTCATCCCGCATCCCTCCACCAGGGGACCCCCCAAGACCTTTGGATGATGAAGCAGGAGTGAAATCGTGCTCACTTTCATTTCTAAATGCAGAGCATTTTTTTTTTTTTTTTTTTTTTTTTAACATAAATTCGACTGTGCAGAATTTGTCATTTAGTTTTGAGTAATTGAAACCAACGAGATAAAGATGATGAAATACAAGGAATAAACCTGCGAACTTGGTTTCAGTGGGTTTGTAGGAGTTTAACCGTGCCCGTGCACGTAAATCGCGTCTGACAGGATAAAATGGTTAAGTGGTGACGTTTTATGTCCAGAAGGTCAAAGGTCAGCTTCTCTGTGACGTCAAAACATTCTGCAAAAAAAAAAAAAAAAAAAAAATTTTTCTCACCAAAAGAGGAGATTGTGACCATATTTATTTGTTCAGATGACATTTTCTGTGCCGTCCGTCAGGTCGAAGATATCCATCCACGTTTTAGAATTTGGAGCTTCTTTGCAGCAACATCCATACTTGAAGCATCGCCTGCTGTCATGGCAACAACTTCTATTAGCATCAGCTTTATCTGGAAAAATTCCTTCAAAGTCTTCACTATGTAAAAAAAAAAGACCAAAAAAAAAGACTTACAGCAAGTTTTGGAAAAAAGAAACTTTATTTTGAAAACATTATGGAGAGAAAACAACCAAAAGAAAAAAAAAAATGTTTTAGAGTTTTTTTCCATTTCTGAAAATCATTTTTATTTACTATAATACAGAGCAGATGTTAGAAGTCAGATGGTTTGTACACCGGTGTGACTGGATGAGAGCAGATCTTATTAACAAAATTATAATAAGAAGAAGAAGAAAAAAAAAAAAAAAGAACAGTGATTGATTGATGGAAAACTACAGACGAACATCTTAATCTTGAATTATCTAGCAGCTGCTGAGCCCCCCCCCCCCCCAAACAAAACAAAAAAAACGACCCTTGAGTGTGTAGATCAGGACGCTCTTGGCTGCGTTCCACTCTCGCCATTCACTCGCCTCGATGTGCCCTTTAAAGTCCTCTGCGGTCCAACGGCATAAAGCCCAATAAAACGGGGGGAAGGGGGAGGGGGCGTGGCTACGTCCCGTTGGGGAATACTGAAGCCCTGTCGCGCAACCTTCAACCCCGCCGGTCACACCTCAAAAGGAAAATGATTTCTCACTCGGACGCGCGCTGGTCCCGTTCCAGACACGCGTTCCCCTTCAGAGCGCCCTTTAAATCAGATCTGCGCTGATGTCCGACAGGAGTTTGGCTCAAGTTTCTGTCCCGTCAGTCCCGTTTGACCTTATCTCAAATTTAAATAATTTTTTTTTTAAATCCAACACAATCGTCTGTGTTGGTTTTTATTACTTTTCTAGCGTCTGAACTTTGTCTGCTTACATTTTTATAACTACTCAGTTTAATGTTTTAGCATCTAAAGTAAAACCGTTTTGACTATTGATTAATGTCATTAAGCTCCACGAGTACAACAAGGCTTCATTTTGACCATTTTGACCAGTTGACAGTCAAAATCCAACAAAATTATTCATTTATATTTGCATAAATTTCACATTGGAGAGCTGCAACTCGGAAAAGGTTTGGCATTGTTGTTCGATAGATTACTTAAACAATCAAAATATAGCAGATTTTCTCTGAATGCACTAATTGTTTCGGAGCTGGAGGGAAAATAATTTGGGTGTCGGATACTAAAGTCGTCCAAAACAGTTCAATAAAACCCACAACAGTGGCAGAATCTCGACAGAATTGCTTGACGACGCTGCAAAAAGACATCAGCCATCTAGAGAGACGGCTATATCGAGGGTTCAAAAAGAGCGAGCGAGGACGCGCGTTTACAAAGGGACGGGTGTGCGTTGGTCAAGTCTTCTTCGACCGGCGTCTCTTGGGTGTGTTAAGTGTTTTTTTTTTTTTTTTTACTTAAGATTCAGGTTCGAGCTCACAGTACCAGATCCTGCTACGTCAAATACCAAAAAAAAAACAGAAAAACTTTAAACTGGGGACAGCTATCGGATCCCTCCCTCCATTTACTTCCGGGAATGACTTTCAGGAATAATATCATGGAACAGGACTGGAGACGGCTGCAGAAAGTGCAGAGGGGAGGGGAGTTCAGAGAAGTGTTTGTTTAATAATGATGGAGACTAAAGCTGAGGAAAAAGCCATGAGTGCTGAAGCTCATCTGTTTTTTTTTTTGTTCTGGATTTTGTTCAGCAAAACCTCAGATGGTGGATTAAAAAAAAAAAAAAAAAAAAAAAAAAAGTAGCAGCAGCTGCAAATGAGATATATATAATATTTGACATTTGTCAAGAGTGGAAGTCTGCAGATCACCACAGTAATGTTTTTAATGTTGTAAATATCGCCCGATTTTTTTTAATTTTTTTTTTTTTTTATTCCGTACCTACATTCCTGTTTTAGCCTGTTCATCGCACAAAGCTTAGCAACAGCTTCGGTCGCTCTTACGTTTTTTTTTTTCGGACTCCCCGAAAAGATTTTTCTGTCCATCTGGATGAAAAAAACGTTTTAAAAAACGTTCCATCAGCTGCATCGCCAAAGAAACGTTAAACCCAAGTTAAGATCGTTTCTTCATCCAAACAAAGACTTCGGCCAGAAATCTCCAAACTCCTGACTAAGAAAAAAAAAAAAAAAAAGCATTATTATTATCGACACTACAACTGAAAATGAAGGGATTTACAGCATTTTAGGGGTTCACGTGAATGTGAATACTTTCCTACAACATAACTTGGAAATGAACTTAATTAAACAGAAAACAAAGAAAATCTCCAGTTAAACCAAATAAATATCCATTCATTATTCATTTATTAGTGAAAACTTTAGTCTACACATTTGTTTTATTTATTTAAAAGTGGGGTTATGCCAACGCGGACACTATTTTCTTTGTAATTAGTAACACATTAGCAGCAGTGGGAGGATCTGGATTGCTTTCTAGCAGCAACACCACGTCGTTAAAAACACTCCGTTACGTATAAAAGACGTGAAGTATTGGAAATATTTAAACTTCTGCAGCGGAGTAAAAGTGTTTCCCTTTGAAATGTAGTGGAGTCCAACTTTTTTTTTTTTCCAGTGAACTTACAGACTTATGAAATAAAAGATATATCGTAGATGACGTATAATTTATAGCGTTTTAGAGCTGCAACGTGGAAAACAGGTTAAAAAAAAAAAAAAAAAAAATCTCAAGCAGCAAAGAGTGTTTTTTTTTTTTTTTTTTTTTATCCAGATGGCCAGAAGTACATTTGTGTAAATAAACCTGTGATGCGTGTTTAATGTCCTCTCGCGAAACGTCATCGGGGATTCGTGTTTTGGAGGAAAAAAAAAACCCGCCGAGCACGAGAGGAGGAGGAAAAACAAAAAACAGAGCCGCGTGAAGTTTTGGGTTTTTTTGTGGCTTCGTCTTCATCAGAAAGTCACCGATGAAGAAAGCTAAGCTTCTGTCGGGCGGGCCTCAGAGGAATTCAAACCCACCGATCTGTCATCAAACCCTCCCCTCTACACACACACACACACACACACACACACACACACACACACACACACACACACACACACACACACACACACCAGAAAAAAAGATGGTTTCAGTTACACCATCCAAACCACAAAGAAATATGATTATAGCTTCTGACAGATTATAGTCCAGTACCCCGTGGTAGTTCACTAAATCAGCATCTTCTGCTGCTGATAAATTTATATATATTTATATTTATATATATATACTTATATATACTTCTTTCCTCTATTTTGGGAAAACTATTCAACATATAACCAAAAATATGATATCAAGAGTTGATTTCTTGCTTGACTGAAAAAAGGGAACGACATGTTTTTTTTCTGTGCGGGAAAAAAAAAAGAAAAGGAGATTCAGATAAAAAAAAAATTAAAAAAAAAATGCAAATCTGAACGAGAGCTCCTCGAGAGTTTCTTTTTTTGCTTTTTTTTTTTTACTTCAAACTTTTTGCTTTTTTTTTCCTTTACCTCGCTAAGTGGCAAAAAACAGAGACATGCAAACTTTCGATTCCAGTAAACCAACGAAAACAGGAGAAACGAAAAAAATGGAAATGGGAAAAAAAGAGAGAAAAAAACCAGAACCCCCCCCCCCCCCAAAAAAAAAAAAAATAAAAACAGAGAGTGTCCTCCGCAAAGCGAAGGTAGCAAGGGAACGCGGAAGACGCCTCCCAGAACGCATCGTAGTGGTTTCCTCAGTCATGTGCCGTCGTCGAGGGGTCGGGGATAGGAGGGGGGGGGGGTCGCATTAAGAGTTAGAGACCAAAAGTTCGGTTGAAGATTCTCTCGTGCGGAGCGCTACGAGTCCGAAAGTCCACAGTTTTAATCTTCTTTTCCCTTCTGAATCCCCATTTTTCTCTGCAGAGAAGGTACAAACTGGCTGTAATACAGACCACAGGTCAGTTCACACACACACACACACACACACACACACACACACACACACACACACACACACACACACACACACACACACACACACACACACACCAAGACGCACGCACACAAGCTGGGTAGAAATCAGATGTTACAAAAAAATATTTTAAAAAATGAAGAAAAAACAGACATGAAATTGGCATGTGGACCTTTGACACAAATCGTGCATGTGCTGTCCTTTAAGGGGGTCAAAGTTCATGTCGTCGGGAGGGGACGGGAGGGGTCGTTGTATTTTGTCATTTTTTTTTGTATTTATAACTAGAGCTCCACCTCCCACCTCCCCTAAAAACTACAAATAATCCAAACGTTTACTCCGCGAGGCGTCCAGGTTTTTGTGAGATTGTTTGAATTTCAGCATCGTTCCTCTTTCTGATTCGGGGGTCAAAGGGCAAACAAAATGAAGAAGAAGAAGAAGTAACGTTTTCCTGTGCCGAAATCTGCAGGAAGACTCTGTGAAACCTCCCCCGACGGTCCGCGCGAGAGTTCGGTGAACGGTCGGTCAGACGGCGAAACGAGTCGACCCGCCGGTCGCCATCAGATGTTTTGGCGGCGAGTTGCAGTCGCGGGGATTCAGCTTCCCCCCGTTTCTCTTGTCTCGGAGCGGGAACAAGGAGGGGCGGGGCTTAGCGAGGGGGACACGGGACCCCGGTCTGCCATTCCATCAGGGTGAAGGTAGGAGGTCGGTCTTTACTTTGCCCCCAAAATGTGCCGCAGACTTCGAGTCCTCGACCCCGGCCGCGCAGGCCAGCGTTGCAGCGAAGTGTCAAAATCAAATCGTCGACTCCTCTCGGCCTCCGTGTCATAAAAAAAAACAAAAAAAAAAACGTTTGCTTCAAAAGGTGTCGTCTGATTGTAATTGCCTAATCCGGGATCGACCTGGTGGTCGGAGCGGATCTCCCAGATTAGGTGTGCCGGGTCCAACAAACGGTCGATGCGTCTCTAAACCCCGCCCCCCCAGCCCCCCTCCACCTCCGCCCGAAGCTCATCCAGCTCAGAATCGATGACAAACAGCGGCCGATGAGTCGAAGACGGCCGACCGGGTTGTTTAATTTCTTTTCCTTTTCTTTTTTTGTTTTGTTTTACCTGCCGACCGGCGATTTTGCAGAGCAGAGAAGACGACCCTCGGCGGCGAGCGGCCGGCTGCGCGGACTTCCCTTCCCTTCCCTTCCCTTCCCTTCACGTCACTTCCCTTCCCTTCGCTTCGCTTCGCTTCGCTTCGCTTCACTCGACGTGCTCCCCCTTTTCTTTTTCTGTCCGTGGCCCTTTCACATGAGCGCGTCGGGGTGCAGCGTGTGCTGGATCTGCTGCGGCTGCAGCGGCGGCGGCAGCTGCAGCGGCAGCAGCGCCTCCACCATGTTGTGGCAGTGCGGCGGCGGCGTCCCCTCGCTGCTGGAGCTCTCGGCCACCTCGCCGCCGTGGAAGAAGTAGTCGCTCTGCACGATGAAGGACTCGATGACCGCCTGGTTGAGCTTGGTGGTCGACAGCGTGTCCTTGTTCTCGAAGTCGGGCCGCATCAGCGTCGGCCAGAAGCAGATGGAGAGGTTGTCGGCCGTCATCAGCGTGGTCTTACTGTGCTGGCTCACCCTGCAGACGAGACGGGTTCACAGACGGTCAGTACGTTTGGACGTTGGTTGGGTCATGCTGACAATTTAACTCCCAACGCACGCACGCGCGCGCGCACGCACACACACACACACACACACACACACACACACACACACACACACACACACACACACACACACACACACACACACACACACACACACACACACACACACACACACACACACACACACCACCCACGCGCACACACACACACACACACACACACACACACACACACACACACGCGCGCGCGTGCACACACACACACACACGTACACACACACACACACACACACACATGCACGCACACACATGCGCACGTACATCATCCCCACTGGCTGCAGAGTATCATGTACGTGTGTGTGTGTGTGTGTGTGTGTGTGTGTGTGTGTGTGTGCGTGTGTGTGTGTGTGTGTGTGTGTGTGTGCGCTTTTTTACCTGTTGAGGTGCGTGATGATGTATTTGAAGACCTGGTAGTTGACAGAGGGAAACTTCTTCACAATCTCCCGCAAGACCTGCAGGCGCTCGATATAGTCCATGATTTCTGACACACGCACACACACACACACACACACGCACACACACACACACACACACACAAAACAGAGGAGAGAAGACAGAAGGCGTTTTACATTTTACACACATTCTCTCTTGGGAACGGAAATTATACTCTCTGGAAAACAAAAGGCTGAGCTGCTGCCAAGAGCATCTCCCACGCTGTGCGCACGCACGCACACACACGCATAGAAACATACCAACACGGAGCCTTGTTGGCAGGAACAGCGCGAGCCTGCTTCAGGTCTCACGCTGCGCAGCTTAAAACAAACAGGTCAGCTTTCTGCAACAGTCAGAGAACCAACATGCGCCGGCAGCGCCGGGTCCTGAACTTCAATACGGATCAGAGTCCAGAAACGTCTCGTCGTTCGGTAGCACGTGTAGATACCGAGGCTGCATCCACACCGACGCGAATAACCGCTACGATATTTACTATTTAGTCACAGCGTTTCCCCGCTCACGTCCTCTCCGCGAATTGTCGCTCGCCATAAGACGTCGAATCCCCCCCCCTCCCCGAGCCATTTTCGTTTAAAAAAGGTTCCCATCAGCCGCAGCGCTGTTGTCGTTGTTTTTTTTTTTGTTTTGTTTTTTTAAATTAGCTTGTAATTTGAGGTCAAACACGTCGAGAGACGTCCCGAGGACTTTTCGAGAGATTTTTTTCCCACATACAAATGATTGATTGAGAAAGAATCCCAATTAGCGGCAAACCCCTCATCTGATCTGATGACGTGCAAACGTTAGATTGGAAACAGGAAAAAAAAAAAAACACATTCCTGCCCGCGTTCCTGGAAAGCAAGCCCGCGGGTTAAAACTCCTCCACGTTTCGCTCGCCTCTCCGGAGAATCCATCGCTCTCCTTCGGGCGAAGGCTCGCTGGAGTCGAAACCATCTACTTATTAAATATTTACATAGCAGATGTTTAAATAAGAGCTCCTGCCTTTCGATTGTCACAACAGAACAACTTCCAAAAAAAAAACCACAAAAAAAAAAACCCGACCTTCCCTCTGCGTCTAGATATATTCTCCAGGATATTCCAGACGTTCCCGGAGCAACGGGAAGCCGTTTGTAGTTTTAATTTTGTATTTCTTTTTCTTTCTTTTTTTTTAAGACGCAAATTTACAGCCGCGCAACACAGATTCTTTCATCCGTCACCTTAACGAGGAGCTGCGGCGAGAACCGAAGCCCTCTAATGGCTGTAGGGGGAGGAGGGGTCAAAGGTCGTCAGTCCACGCCATCGCAGTTCGACACGCGGGTCGCCGCGGGGCCGATAAAACAATTTAATCCCCTTTTTATTAAGTATACATCACAAGGCAGGAGGCAGGAGGATGCACTTCAGATGATCTCCGCCGCTGTGTCGCAGACGGGAATAACAATTTAATGACGGACGGAAGCGGGTCGATCAGAAAAGACATGAAAGGCAAGTTAAACATTATAGAATAATAAAAATAAATAATAATAATAATTTTTTTTTTTTTTTAATCCATATTTTGATCACCATCAACCCGATTTTCATCCCTTCATTCTTTCCATCTGAGAAATAATAAAACCTACGGCTATCCACACGCAGCGCTTCACTGGTATCGTCATGTCAATCTGAAGACACGATTAAGACCCTTTTTAACAGCGTAAACTGCAAAGAATCTAGAAAATTATTTTGAAAATGACTTAATTGATTACTAAAATAGCTCCCCCCCCCCTCCCCGTCTCTCTTCTTCCGTCAAATCTGTGAAACTCCTAAAAGTGTGCGTGGGTAGGTATGAATTTTTTTATTTATTTTTTTCCTTCCTGTGTGTATTTTTGGCTCATTAATCTGCCGTCGTCAGCCCGGCGGTTTCAGCACTAGCGCTGTCGCTAATAGACAACCCGGAAACACGCCGAGCCGTCTGACAGCCTCCCGGGGGCTGAAGAAAAAAAAAAAAAAAGCCTCTTAAGAAAGTCTGATGTGGCAGAAAGCTGCAAAACGTAACTCGACTTCTGCTGCCGGAACAGACGGCAGGTTAAAGTATTCGCGGTTGAGACGGCAGCGTGTCTCTGTTTGAATTTAGTGTTTTACTTTATTTTGTGTGTTTTGTTTTGTTTTCTTAGTTTTTTTTTTAGTTCTTGTTGTTTGTGTTTGTTTTTCATTGTCCGGGTATCAAATTTCTGCTTCTCAAGACCTTTTGCCGGGAGAAATTTAAAAGGAATAGTTTGACATTTTGGTCCCCGCTCGCAGTCAGGAAACATTCTGGCAAGAAAACCTCCTTAGAAGTAGTTTTAAAAACGAGATTTATGCAGTGAACTTCAGACAGGAGATGTCCTCTCAGCTTCCTCATTTCGAGGAGTTTATTCTTTATCGGTGAGCAGGAGAAACGCCGACTGTCGTCTCTTTCGTTCTGAAACTGCTCAGGCGACAGCATCGGCCGCTTTGAGTGCAGCTGAAATTTTTCCTGCAACGATCTAAAACATTTTTTTTTTTTTGTCAAAAGTTTTTAGGGCCAAAATTGGCTTTTGGATTTTGGGGACAAGTTTTTACCCCCTTTACGCCCTGAACCTCTCCTCTTTGTGCTAAGCTTGGCTAAACAGTTGCTACTAACCAACAGCAACAGCCGTCTTCTCGTTACTGTAATTCTCAGCGCGAACGTGAAACTTTTCCTTTAACTTCAAAGGTCCGGCTAAACTCGTCCCCGCATGTCACAAAGTGCAGTTTCGTGTGTTTTTATATAAAATTCTATCGAGCCCGGCAGGTATCGGAAGTTTTTTTATTTATTTTTTTCATCTCATCGTCACAAATTTACAAAATTTACAATACCTCATCGACTCGGCTGGTTTCCAGGACCTTAACACAGTGTGTCAAAGTGGTGTGTGTGTGTGTGTGTGTGTGTGTGCGCGCGTGCGTGCATGCGTGTGTTCTTACTCGCAGCGTCCACCAGCTCTGGGTGCAGGCTGTAAGGGATGAGCGGGTCGGGCAGGTCGGCGAAGAAAGCCTTCAGCGCTCCGGCGGCAGCGTTCACCGCCACATCCATCGCCACAAAGTCGATGCTGTGATCTGCAGGGACGCCGAGAGAGACCGAGAGAGAGAGAGAAAGAGAGAGAGAGAGAGAGTGACTCAATTCTTCTGCCTTTTCTTTTGTTGTTGTTGTTGTTGCAGGAAGGAGAATGCAGGTTACATGCCCCAGGAGACAAAGGAGGAGCAGGGAGAAGATCTGGACATCTACAGCCCCATTAGCGTTGCAGCAGTCTACCGTAGTATTAAAATGAATGGTCGTCATACCGTTCACAAATGCTTAATTTGCATTAACTGCATCTTATTTAAAAATGCAACAAACAAAGATGTCCGCCTTCACGTTGCGACACGGGTGCTGACATCGGTTCAATGTACAGTCTCTTTTAAATAACTGCTTAGAGCGCTTCTGACGGCGCTTTTCTTATAAGTTTTACAACCAAATATTAAAATAGTGGCATAAAGAATCAAAACGATTCAAAAGAGAGGAAAATCCTACTTTATAAAAAAAAAAAAAAAAAAAAAAATGTTTTTTTAAAAGGGAGACTTTTTAATGATCCCGTCACCGCCGTGATACTTTCTGAGGTTATCGCACTGTGAACAACGCTAATCCCCACGTGTAGCAGCGCTGCCGCGGGAGACGAAGCATGACGGTGCGTCCGAACCCCGTTAGATCCGCGTTAAGCTCCGAGCGAAGTCTCCCCAGAACCCGAGTTCATCCACTCCGCCGCGTCAGCGCTTCAGTTCGAGAGGATGTCAAAGAGCCTGCGACGTCGAGAGCCCCCCCCCCCCCACCCCTCTCCTCCCCCCACAGCTCAGCTTTTGTGTCTGGAGCGGGAGGACAGAGCGGCTCTCTGATCGCGGCGAACAGAGGCCCCGAGTGTTCCTGCCACGGAGCAACAGAGCGCCGCGTCCAGCTCGCTACGCCGTGCGTCGCCGCTCTGTTACTCCTGTCGAGATGAAGGAGCTCCATCCCTCCAGGTTTTATTCACACAGACCAAAAAAAAAAAAAAAAAAAAAAAAAAAAGTAGGTCGGGTCATCTCTTCAGTCTTGGAGAGCGCCGAAACTCTACACGCCGATGTCAGCGTTCTCATTAACCCCCCCCCCCGCGTTTAAAAATACGGTGTAATGACAAGCTTTTAAAAAGAAATTAAATATATAAAAAAAGAAAAAAAAAAAGAAAAAAAAAGAAGAAGGAGTGTACATCAGCTCCTGCTTTTGACACCTTGCGACAGCCAGATGACGAAGCGAAGGAGGAGAGAGAGGGAGAGAGGACGGAGGCCCGAGGTAACGCGACAGCTGTCACTGTGAATCTTTCAGCCCGCCGAGCTTCAAACGCTCTCCAGGAAACGGAGAGCGATGAGGATGCACGAGACGGAGAATACGTCAAACTGAGAGCGGCGGGGAGACGAGCGAAATGAAAACGGTGTTCCGCGAGCAGCTTCGTTCGACTGTTTCCATTCGACATATCGGCAGCTTCTTGCGGTGCGAAGAAGCTCGCGGCCTTATTGACAGCGGAGCTAACTGGCTGTAATGGTGTGCTCTTCACAGGAGGGGGGGGAAGGGGAAAGGTCTGAGTTTACTTAAGATGTGCACGAGCAGCGGGTTCAAACGACGGGAGTCAAGCTGAAGTACAGCAAAAAAAAAAAAAAAAAAAACGGGGCTGAGTCCGTCTCTGACAGCTGGATGGCAGCGTGCTTTCTGGGAGGACGTATTTATTTATTTATCTATTTATTAAAAGGGCACCGAGGCCACCGACGCGGCGTTTAGTCGTCCACGTTCGTGGGGGAGAAATACACCGAACGACCGATCAGAGCCAAATAACTCCAAACTCTCAAACCAACGACCACGCGGGTCAGACGCCTAAATGAGGATCCCTCATGCAGTTGGCCAAATGTCCGCTGCAGCCAGCTCGTTTCTGGGTTTGGTTATAGTCAAGACTAAAAGTAAACAAATGATCCATATTAGAAAAAATGGTGTATGAGCAGAGTCATTAAACGTCTCAGCTGGCCACATATTACGGTTATTGGTGTCGGCAGACGCCACAAATCACCAATATTTGGAGAAATGAACTCGACTCTGTATTTTTGGTAGTGAATTATTAATAGAGGAGAGCGCCAGCAACCACGGAGATAAAAGACCGAGAACAAACGCCAATGAGACACAGAAAAAAAGGGTGGTTTTTTTGGATTTTTGGCCTCGGTTGTTTTTTTTTTACTCTGATTCCTTTAGGGATGTACTGTTAATGTTTCGAAACTACACTTCCCATCATGCTTTGGGTGATGTAAACAGGAAGGATGGAGCAGCGAGTTAGCTGTGGTTTCCCTGCATGCTCACTGTGGATTTGTTTACATTTTGGGAGATATCAACCATGAGAAACGCATCGTGGACCAGCAGTTACTTTACGTTTATCGTTATGACTAAAACGTGAATCATTTTTGGATTTTGATGCGAATTTTTTAAGCTTTTATTTTATTTTAAAATGGACACATGAAAAACTCCGATTATTAAGCACTAAGGGATAAAAGCATTTGATCGTATTATTTATCTTCACCTTATTTTAAGTTTACATTACTTTTTAAAAGGCAGATGGTTTCACAATCTGGAAAATAATCTATTTAAATAAATTTAGGCCATTCGAGTGAACTGCAGCTTGAGATCGGATAAACTGATCAGCAACAATAATAAAAGGGACGAGCATCAATGTCCGGCCTCCATCTTTCAGCGGCTTGGCTGTAAAAACTGCTGCTGACCGTGTGTGCCGGTGATTCCCGCCAGCGGTGACTGTATTTACTCTCAACAGCCGCTTCAGGCAGCTCACCAGCCATCGCCAGCGCAGGTTCGACTCCGACTCCGGACATGTGTTTCTCTTTAAAGCACCTCTGCCGCGAGCTCCGGTTCTGAATCTGAGTCTTTTTTTTTCTTCTCTTCTTTGCGGCTCGAATTTACTGCACACATCACACAAGAGCTGCCTGCTCGATTGGGAACATGCCCCCCCCCCCCCCACACACACACACACAAAAAGAACTGCGGAGTTCTTTAAACGACTCGATTTTGAGTTTACGGGGGGGGGGGATAATTTACAATCACGTTCCGTGAAAATAACGAGACGCGTCGGCCTCTGCGCTTTGAAGTCTCTCTTTCTTCGAGACGTCTCGGTAGCCGAATGCGTATTTACGAGGCTCCGCTGCTGCGAGCGAGCGAGCGAGCGCTTTACCTTGATCAAACTGTTTCTGGATGTTGTCCTGGTCCGTCTTGTTCCCGCTGACGCGGTACAGGCCCTCCGTCGTCAGACCTGCAAACACACAGACGACAAGACATTTTCACCGACAGCTCTGGAAGGACTTTGAAGCAGCAGGACTTGAGCTGAAGCAGCTGGGCCAACAGGAGCGGCACGATATGTTTCATCCGATGACACCGCATACGAGAGATGTTTGGAATTAAGGCTGTAAACTGTGTTCGTCTCCGTCCCAGAAATGTTTGTCTTGAAAGCGTTCACGCATCATTATGTCTAATACAGGGTTTATTTACCTCATTAAATACTTTGCGAATTTGGGGGAGGGGGGGTCTCTGCGTGTGCAACCTGCGTACGGGTGATTAAAAAGTGGTTATGATGTAACGAGGTCACAAGCCGCATCGGCGATGGAAAATGGAAAATGAATAGTTTTCTGGGGTTTCAAACTGATTTAAAAAAACAAAAAACAAAACAGAAAACACAGTTATGGGCATAAAAACATTTCTATTTATTGTCTGGACTGTGAGCTTGTCAAATGATGTATTGTGACACAAGTGGGCGTAATCATCTCCGACAGCTCCTGCTTCCACCTCTGTAGTCGTTTCTATTTTCCTTTTATAATATTTACTCTTTTTTTTTGGGGGGGGGGGATTAAGTTGCATTACTGCTTCATGGTTTAAATTATTATTATTGAATCAAATATGTTTGGCAGGTTACGCAAACAAAAACAAACCCGACAAAGGAATTGGACGATAAAACGTCAGTGTCTCATCCACACAACATAATTCAATGAAACTGTGCCACAGGAGAGGTCGGAGGTCAACACAAACCTTAAGATTCATGTAATAACTACTAGAACAACAGTTGTCAACGGCGACAATAGCAATAAAATAAACAGCAGTCAACAGTTTTGTTTTCTGCCTTCAGCTGATCTGAGAACAGCTTTTGTTAAAGCCTCTGACCATGAATAATACAGCCAGCTGGCACCTGACAGCTGATCTCAGACCAGCACATATGGATACAGTGTTCTAGTTAGAGCTGTAATGTGTGTTCTGGCTGCAGGGAAGAACACACACACACACACACACACACACACACACACACACACACACACACACACACACACACACACACACACACACACAGGCATGCATACTGCAGTGTGGATGACCTTGCAGCAGCCACAGAGCAGAGCTACAGCCTGTGTGTGTGTGTGTGTGTGTGTGTGTGTGTGTGTGTGTGTGTGTGGTGTCCCTGAAGAGGCAGTTAAGCAGAGACAGTATTATGTAAATTCAACTTTAATGGTTTCACTTAAATCGTGTCAACTGTGGCCAAGTGTAGTAGTAGTGCATGTGTGCGTGTGTGTGTGCGTGCGTGTCTGTCCACTGGTACCTGTATATTTATCCGAGCCAGTTGTGTGTGTGTGTGTGTGTGTGTGTGTGTGTGTGTGTGTGTGTGTGTGTGTGTGTGTGTGTGTGTGTGTGTGTGTGTGTGTGTGTGTGTGTGTGTGTGTGTGTGTTAGAAATCTGAGGAACGCAGTATGTTTTTGCTAAATGACCTCGGTCTGATCATCAACCCTCTTGACCCAAATTGTGTGTGTGTGTGTGTGTGTGTGTGTGTGTACGTGCGCGTGTGTGTGTGTGTGTGTGCGTGCGCGTGTGCTTGAGTTCACACTCAGCAAAATATATAAGCTCAGTAAATGGAGTGGGCAGAAAACCTCAAATACCTTCTGCTGCTGCACTTTAAATGCATTCAGCTTCCTATTTTTGTGAGGACCTCCACCTTCCAACCCAGAGATTTAACCCGCCGCCTGCAGACACGCGGAGGAATCAGATGAATTACACAGCAGAGCGACGCCTCGTCCCAAACGTTCCTCTGAGTATGAGTCATGGACCTCTCGCAGACTCGGGTTCTCCCTGATCCGCGTCTTCACACTCGGGGGGGGCCTTAACTTGGCAACGACGCGTCAGAGTTTCGCGTTTCACAGCAAACTGAACATCGAGATGTCGGCCACAAAGCGCAAAAATCATCTGGCACGACGCCGCTTCCTCAAGTGAAATTTTTACGGTTCAGATGCTGAAAATGAGCTGAAAACGGCTCAAAGTGAAACGCGAGCTGCCGAGTTTTATCCGGAGTATTTACCGAGGTCTCTATTTATATCAACTGCAGCTATTTAAAAATGGAAATTTTAAACAGCTGATATAATGTATCTGCAGACACAAAACTTTGTATATTATGATAAAAAAAAAATCAAAACAACCTGACTTTCATACTTTGTGGGACTATCACTTTTTGCCTGACTCATCCTTCAAAAAGTGAATCCAAAACCAAGACACAAACCAAACTATAAATCTTGTGTCCTGTTACACTCCTGCTTACTAATATTCGATATTTCATCAGATAGTATGTGGATGTATGTCAGGAACGACCCTTTTAAAAAAAAACACACACATTGAGGGTATTGTTTAGTTATTATTCCTGTATTTCTACAAACTTCTATGAAATTTTCACTTGAACACACAGAATTTTAAACTTGTAGTGTTTTGTAATAATATCAAAAAATAAAATAAAAATAAAATCCAACTGGTAAAGTCAACTCACTGAGTAACTCTTCGACCCCTCGCTGACCTGTTTCAGTGGGAAACACACCACATTAAGGAAGTAATGTTCTTTTTATCATCAAAGCATTTTCTTGGCAGACATTGCTCTACAAGAATCTGCCAATAAACAAACTCCTCAAATGTTTATACCACTAGATTTTGTTGGTTTTTTGAATGTTTTTCATATATGTGGAGCATACCGAAGTTGGCGAAACAGAAAAAAAAAGAAGTGGATATCAAGCCGAATGTACTGACAAGTATTTTCACCAATCTTACTTTCCCATACCGGTAATTTAACACTTGCAGCTCATATTTACTATTTTTCTCTGTGCCCTGAATGCAGCGTTACTCATTGGCTGACCTCAAAATGACCCCTCCAACACCCTGTGACACAATGCCACCAACCCGAACATCTTTGTGTCCTTGTGAGGACATCTGACTCTCAATTGGATGCAACATAAAGTGTATACACACACGCACGCACGCGCACACACACACACACACACACACACACACACACACACACACACACACACACACACACACACACACACACACAGTGGACCTGAAGGGAAGGAAGTTAACAGCGAGTTGATGTTTGCATGTTGGGATCAGATAAGACTCATCCTGCTGTGATATGATCTAATATCCTGACAGAGAGACACACACACACACACACACACACACACACACACACACACACACACACACACACACACACACACACACACACACACACACACACACACACACAGAGAGAGAGAGAGAGTCGGTGTATCACAGCTCGTCTCATCACTCTCCATCTCTACCTTTCTTCCTCCGTCTTCCCTGTCCCTCCTTCCACCTGTCTCTCTGGCCAGTTGCCATGGTTATTTTATTGCCACGATAACCATCTGCTGTGTGAGGCGACAAGAAGCCGGTCCAGTAAGTGAAAGTCAATCATTGGTCTATTTTTAACTCTTATTTTACTGGTCAAACACACACTCTTCCACACACGGTGACGTGTGTTATTGTCTCGGGGCTCATCTTTGAAAGTCACGCTGACATTGATGAATGTATTTGAAAAGGTCATTATGAGAACGATCTGTTTCTTTATCCTTTTAATAAGCTTGGATTTATTTCGCTGCATCCTTCCGACAGCGAAACTCTGCAGTGAAAACCAGATTAAATGTTCCAACACAAAGTTGTTCAATAATGCAACAAAGACGCAGAAAAAAAAAAAAAAGACCAAAAAAAAGACGCATCGGTGCACTAACATAAAAAAAAAAAAGTTGTTTCAGGATTGATTCACAAGGATGTGAAAACTGACAGCAGCAGCAGCGTGCGTGTGTGTGTGTGTGTGTGTGTGTGTGTGTGTGTGTGTGTGTGTGTGTGTGTGTGTGTGTGTGTGTGTGTGTGTGTGTGTGTGTGTTTAATAATGAGATGTCCGAGCGAGGTGTTTACTTGTTTTTAAAAATAGACAAACTGAGCCCAGATGTTCAGCGTTAAACATATTATTCCCATTACGATAATGACTTTAAGGTGTTGACACGACGGACATAATTAGATTACAGATAAGGAAGGGTGGTGGGGGGCGGTGGGGTTAGGGGGGGGTGGAGGGTATCTCTGGACGGGAACAGGCTCGCCGTTTACACGGCGCTGGGAACATCCAAAACGAGCAGGACAAAACACTCTCAAGGACTGCGATTTTTTTTTGGGGGGGGGGGTTGTTTTTTTGTTTTTTTTTAAATTGAGAATCACTCATGTTTTATTCAGTTGTCGACAGTCAGTTCAGGACCCCGAGGTGCGGATGAATCTCCAGAAGATTAATGGGGCGGAAAGGAAGAAGCAAAATAATATTCTGCTACTGAGATTTAGACTTTGTATTTTGACTTTTCTCTCATCTTTGTTTTTATACTGCACAATTTTACCGCTTCTGGTGTATGACAGAAATTTTTGAGGAATCAATCTTAAGAGGTTTTTGGTGGAGAAAATCACTCGCGGATGTTTTCATCTTTGACAAAACTGTGTGTTGGTCTGCAGACGTTCCTTCATTTCCAGAGATTACCGGGCAGAGTATTCATCACGGAGAGCACACGTCCTACGAAACTTCACGACTTGAGCTTTCCAGAACTGCCGATGCTTCATCTGCGTGATGAAGCATTGCAGAGAAAAATCGACTTTGAAGTTGCATCGTTGTTAAACTGCTGCCGAGTCACGCAGCGTACCACAAACATGGTTTCAGGTATCGCCAAAATTTTTGACAATCTCCTCAACGCAATTATAAGAAGATATCTCTACAGACAATATTTTAGTTAGATACATGTATAAAAATTAAAAAAAAAATTAAATAATAATAATTTCATAAGACAATTTTTTTTTTTTTTTCCCTTGATATATGAAGGCTAATATGAAAAATCTCTACGTTTTAAATTGTGGAAGGTTTGGATAAAAGTCCTGAAAAAAAACCAGGATATAGTGTGAATGGCTAGCCTCTATTATGACCAAGATATGAGCTTAAAAGTGAAGGTAGTGAAATTACCCTGAAAATAGCCTGAGATTCAAAGGGTTAACCCAAAGTAAATGAAGAAATTTAAAACATGAAATGATTATAAAAAAAAAAAAAATTATCTCTAAAACTGCCATTGAAAACTATCTGGAGAAATTGTAGGCTGAGTTTTGTGGACACCGTCTCTTTAATATTCCAAGCTTTAGCTTTATCCTGGACCAGGTTTTAACCTGGAGTCAAATCTTTGACTCATTATCTGCCGGTACACGTGTTACGACGCAGCTGCTCTGTGTTGGTTCCTGCTGGGTTCATTCGTTAACAGACACACTAACCAGTCACGGTTGAAACCCGACAGTAAAAACCGGATCCGCTGCCTCCGCCTCATATCAGCACATCCCAGCTCGCATGTCCCACTTTCTCATATCCGGGACATCTAGGTCTCGTCCCGCTCATTATAAATGGAGTATGACATGTTAACATGCACTGACATCTTTAAGGAAGATAAATGTGCAGGTAAAAAGTGCCGGTTTTTCCCCGGAGGAGCGCGAATGCGCCGTTTTCCCACAATCCCCGGGCTGAGAAATGAGCTGAACTTTATGGTCTGGAAGTCATTCTGTTGCCGATACTCTCCTCCAGAGAGAGAGAGAGTGTGTGTGTGTGTGTGTGTGTGTGTATGTGTGTGTGCCAGAGAAAAAGCACAGCTTTATGCGTGGAAGTAATGACCTAAGGTGAGCATTTTCTTTGTCTTTTTTTTTCCCTTCAAACACACACACACACACACACACACACACACACACACACATTTGAGATTGTGGTCTGGTGGAGTCATCAGTTTCTCCGATGGTGTGTTAATTTAATGACCCGCCCACCACACAACCATGGGTCAATATAAATCAATACGAAGGCTGCGAGGAGAGTAAGAGTGAGTGAGTGAGTGAGTGAGTGAGTGTGTGTGTGTGTGTGTGTGTGTGTGTGTGTGTGTGTGTGTGTGTGTGTGTGTGTGTGTGTGTGTGTGTGTGTGTGTGTGTGTGTGTGTGTGTGTGTGTGTGTGTGTGTGTGTGTGTGTGTGTGTATGATTTAATATCTGGGCATCTTGGGTAACGAGATCCATACCCACACACCCCCTCACACACACTCACACACCTCCACGCAGTCAGTCCCAGCAGGCAGCAGAGCCGCAGCTGCAGTCTGCTTCCAGATCTCCGAGTGTGTCCACATATTACAGCTGCTAAATCACAGCTTCATCAAACCTGCAGTTTGTCTGTGTTTGAGAATCTCTGCACCGTTCTCAGAGGTAGTTTCAATGCGGTCGTGTCATCACGAAACGAAAGCCTTGAACATAGTGTAGCGCTGCAAGTCGACTTCAGCAAGTTTGAGGGGACGACATGTGAAGTTATCAGGCAGTAAAATTCCACCTTAAAGGAAAACACGGGTTTATTACAGCCAGGTGTATTTCCACTTGAGGAATTTACTGAGATCAGTTAAATAATTCACGTAAAAAGTGCGTAGAAAGCTGCAGGAAGCTCGAGCTTTTTGTCCCAATATACGCTGTTGTGTGCGACTCTTCGCTTCCCTGAATCTCTCCAACAGAGGTGGAGACGGCAAAGTGGGCTTCACCCATAGACACACAACAGCAAATAAATGGGAAATACAGCAGGCAGAAATAAACCAGAAGGATCCTTTTATGCCGGCCAGAAGGACAAATCAGCTTGCTGGAACTCCTGAGACTAAAAGACTGCACATAGATGTCCGAGATGAATCTGGAAGATCGGGAGAGCAACCGAAGGGGAACGTCCTTCGGAAAAAGTAAACATCGAGTCACTGGGGTTTGTCTCGGCTCAGCCTCTGCGACGATACACCGTACACCCTGCAGTGGGAATGGGAGTTTATCAGGCAGGGACAGTCTAGAAAAGTTAAGCTACCCAGTGGCATTGAGGGAATTGTAGGATGCAGCATTATTACTAAAGTCACCTGAGCAAAGTACTGCCATGTCTTCAGACAGATTTGGCATGTGTGCCAAACATAATTCATACAGACTTGGGATATGGGAGAACGTGGATTTAGGATCGTCACTACACAACCCAAACAAATGCATAAAAAAAAATGACTACAATGAACAAAGAATCAACACAGCACATACAGCAAAAAAGGGAAGACCAAATGTTGACTCAACAAGACGCTGTGGATGTTTTCCCCTTCAAGCTGTTATTCAAAGAGATTTATAAGAAACCCCGCAAAAAACGAGTTTTTTTCTTACTCGTCTATTTGGTGATTTTGTGAGATGAGAGAAGAGTAGGAGAAGCTGGTGGAGTGTTTTTTGGCAGATATGGGGAAGGATGTAAGGCCTGTCTGTGTAAATGTCTCATTTACATCTTGTCTACCTGAATCTGCAGCAGAAGAAGAAGAAGAGGAGGAGGAGGAGGAGGAGGAGGAGGAAGAAGAAGAGGAGTGGAGGAAGACGCTGCTTTCAGGGTCAACGTGTCTGTTTCGCAAGTTTGAAACTACATTTTGCCTCCATTTTTGGTTAATCTGCTAAAACGATATATCATTATTATTTAAGGTCAAAGGTCAGCATTACCACAAGTCATTTTGAACGTCAAATACTTCTACAACAAGATGAAGAAGTCCTAGAATAAAAATTAATACAAAGCGATCATACAGACTTGAAGTCGTAATATTGCCACACCTTCCTCGGCCAACAATATGAAATCTCACGCGTGTTTGCACCAATCTGTGATATTGACGAGCCGCTGTTTACCTGTAAACAACAGGTAAACAGTGACTGTGAGGTTAATTTACAGATAATGTGGTACATCTATCAAAGTGTTTATGTTCATCATAGCATGCTGTGAAAGTAACACAAAAAACAGCATCTCCCTCTGCGCGCGAGCACGCGCACACACACACACACAGTCCACCTCCCCAGTGTGAGCTGCTGTGTGTGTGTGTGTGTGTGTGTGTGTGTGTGTGTGTGTGTGTGTGTGTGTGTGTGTGTGTGTGTGTGTGTGTGTGTGTGTGTGTGTGTGTGTGTGTGTGTGTGTGTGTGTGTGTGTGTGTGTGTGTGTGTGTGTGTGTGTGTGTGTCGACAGCGGGACAGATGTCCAGCTTTCAGCGAGCGACGGAAGCAGCCGACAACGCGCACACCCACTAATTTCTAATGTAACAGAGACAGATGGGCCAGTATTATAAATAGAGCCGTCAAGCTGCAGCTACCTAGCTACTGCTCTATTTACTCCCCAACACACACACACACGCACACACACTCTCACACTTACGTTCTGTATGTTTTTTCTTTTTCAGATTATGCCTTCGTCCAGCGTCGGAACACGATAAATTATAATAAGACCTAATTCAAGGTACGTAAACACAAAAATGTTGTTTATGCGAAATGGTTGAATGGTATTTAAAATGAAGAGATTGAAACCTTCAAACTTTTCACTCATTGATGGGTTCAGATCAAAGAGTGGATTTATCTTCTCCGTAGCCATGTAAAATGTATATTTAAAAGATATCGTACAGTCATTTTATTATTATTTACAGTGATCTCTACGTCACGTGACCCATCAGATGTCCCAAAAAACCTTTTGTGTCGTACTTTGAATATACCCGCGAACAACCCTGCAATGAATCCTACAGAATGTTTAGCAGAACTAAAACATGGTGGAAGACTCCTTTAAATCTCAAAGCGACATCGGGAGGCTTCACTACGAGCACGAGGATCTACTACGACCGTGGGTTGGGGACTTTTCAACAGTGCCAGCATTAATGAGTCACTTCACAACACGATGTGCATCACTCCTTCGCTGTCACTTTCTGTTAGACGCACAACTATTAACACACTCTTTGCACTTTTAGTGCCACACACACACGCACACACACACACACACACACACACACACACACACACACACACACACAACAAACTGCATGTGTTTATTTTTGGTAAGGCTAAGTGATGGCAGGGAGGGGAAGAGAGGATGGAGAGGAGGTAATGATGATATGGAGAGATGAAAGGGGGGGGAAGAGGAGGGGGAGAGGATGACATTAGGAAGATGGGAGGGTGGGAAGAGGATTCAGAACGAGAGCGGTGGAGGATGAGAGGAAGATGGAAGAGAGGAGGTGAAGGATGGGTTTAAGAGAAGGAAAAGCAAACCGGAGGAGGAGGAGGAGAGGGATAAGAGGATGAAAAGGGGATGGGGAGGATGGAGTGAGAGGAGAAAGGGCGGAGGAGAAAGATGAGGGAGACGGAAGAGGGGAGGAGGAAGAAGAGAAGGAGAACAGTAGAAGCAGAGGACAGAATAAGATGGGAAAGAGACAGATAGCAGAATGAAAGAAAGGACCACATGAAGGATGAGAGAGTGGAGGGATGAGGAAGAGCGAGAAGCAATTGAGGGAAGGAGACGGAAAAAAGGAAAGCAAGGACAGAAGACGAAAGAATGAAAAAGAAGATGAGCAGCTGACCAGAGAGAGTCAGCACCTCGTGTTGTACAACATGGCCGACTAAACACCCTCCAGAGACCTTCATCAAAGCCACTGCATCATCAGAAAACACAGACAGCTACTGCTGAGTGAGTGTGAGTGTGAGTGTGTGTGTGTGTGTGTGTGTGTGTGTGTGTGTGTGTGTGTGTGTGTGTGTGTGTGTGTGTGTGTGTGTGGACCCTGCAGCAAGGTGCTGTGTGAGGTCAGTGGCTCTCAGACTGACATGTCCGTCACAGCAGGGCCTCAGAAATCCTCACTTTGCAGCGACCGTCCGCTCGTTAAAGGACAATTCCGCAATTGTTCCTGTCGACGAAGGTGGAAAATTCATGGAAATTTCATTTTCGACTGACCTTTTATTCCATGATTTATGACACACAAAAAAAATGTAGGGAAAAGGTTCACGTTTCAGATTCAGACAGCATCCTTCAGCTATTCACAATTTTTTTTGATATTTTGAAGACCAAACGGCAAATTTATTAATCCAGAAAAATAATGGACGGCTTAACTGACAATTAAAACGATGTCTAAATGTGACAGAATCTAGAAACAGTCACCGTTAGCGACGAGGAGAAACTCAAGTAACACTAAGGCTTAAAAAAAATTTTTAAAATAAAATTTAAAAAAAAAAAAACCCAGTTTCACCGGCTGCTGATCCCAGCTCGGGGAAACGATCACTCAGAGCGTTCCAGATGACAGTGATCAGCCAGAACTGCCGCTGCAGCTGAAACCAAGGTGACATTTCACTCCTGATGGGCTGAGACAGGGAAAGACAACAGCAACGATCCTGGGACCTTTTTTTTTTTTTTTTTTTTACTGCTGCCTTGTTAACAGTGAGAAGTCTTTTTTTTTTTTTTTTTTTTTTTTTGCTGAGTGTCAAAAACGGAGAAATGTGACTTTTCAAGTAACGTGGACTTGTTAAATGACTTTTCATTGGTGCGCAGCGATACATGAGGATCATAAATAAATATTAACGGGTATATTGACGTTCCCGCTCAGTCTTTGCTCAGGAGTGATTTAGGAAACTTCTCAAAGCAGCAAGGAAAGGACAGAAAGTCTTATCTTAGCTAGGAGGTGTGGTCGACGCGTCCTTTTAAAGATGCGATCAAAAACAAAATCCAATCGTTGTGATGATGGGCACAGAGTGGACAGTGGAAACGAAATGAAAGTCATCGTTTGTGTGATTACTTTGCGACAGACCCAAGTCATCGCTGCTGCATTTTTTTTAATTTTTTTTTTTACAGCTCCCAAATATCTTCATGCCGTGATCTCTTTTGTTCCCGTTATCGCGTTCGAGTCGGAAATCCTCCGTCACTCCTTCAGAAATTCTTAAGCACCTTAAAAATCCTCCGCACAGCCTCGAACGGAGCTCTCTGAAGATGCTTTGTGAAGAACTTGTATCTTAACGTTGACTTACTCTTCACTTTAAGGGGAAATCCTTCGGAAAACGTCACAATTCTAGGAACTTATTTTTATCGATTTCTTTCGCTCGGAGTGACTTTTAGCACGAGGATTGCCATTGACGTGTTGGCCGATGGTTTAATCTGAATACGGTTTCATTCCTCTGAATCAGGAGGTCTTCGTCGGGGTGCATTTAGCTCAATGTCGCTCCAAATAATGCACACAAAAAAACGGACTGTCAAAACGTCACGATCATGAAAAGAAATCGTCCCTTCATGCAGAACGCATCGTGCAGAACGACAACCGTGTCTCCCAGAAACTTACACCGCGACGCAACTGCAGTGTTCCTCCTGCTGCCCGCGCACCACAGCGCCAACGTTTCTTTGTCACTTGCTTCATGTCGACTTTGCCGCTCGCCTGCGAGTCGTTTTTTTTTTTTCCCAGAGTGCTCGAATGTTTGCCGGCGGCGGCGTGGCACAAAACATGCGATATTAAACAATACAGAGAGAGAGCGAGAGAGAGAGAGAGAGAGAAGGACAACATAAGGGCTTTTCAAGGCAAAATAATGGAAGACTGGACTGCTCAAATACAGCCACGGGACACACTCTGCCTGTCTCTCTTTCTCTCTCTCTCTCTCTCTCTCTCTCACACACACACACACACACACACACACACACACACACACACACACACACACACACACACACAAGCCCCATTAGACCAGATGACTGCCTTGGAGCCAGGTGGCAGAGCACTAGCCTCTCTGCACAGTCTGCCCCCAAGACAAAGACACACACAGTTTGCAGCGTGCTATTTCATCTCAACACACACACACACACACACACACACACACACACACACACACACACACACACACACACACACACACACACACACACACACACACACACACACACACACACACACACCTCCATCCATCCATCCATCCAGAGAGTGCTGTAGCCTCCGGCCCGGCTCAAACTGGCCTCGTCTGTCCCTCGCCTTCAGGTTAGCGTGCGATTGGACGGGGGCCCTAATACTCTGCTGCGCACACACGCTAGGGGCCAGAACCGATCGCCTTAATGTAATCCTCCCATCACTGTCAGAAATAGAAAAGAGAGAAGGAAAAGAGGAAGCGCAGAGTGCGCCGGCTGCACGCGACAACGCCGGCTGCGCAACCACACAGCCGACTTTCAGATCATTTTCATAACCCGCGACATCCACACCGAAACGTCCTCGAGCAGCAGGAAATCGAGCGACACGTTGTTCCTCTGTTGGTCAGCAAGCGAGAGAAAAAACCTCACCTCAGACAAAGTGTATTGTCTGAGGTTACTTTGCTGAATCCCGTTTTGCGCCCCCCCCCCCAACTCGGGCCAATCGAGCTTCTTCACTAATCAGCTGACTTTTTTGGGGAGTTTCAGGGAAGATCAGACAAGAGATAAAAATGTCCTTCATGATTTCAAAGAGCCCAAGGTGACTCAATTGGCTGACAAACAGGAAGGACCTCAAAGAGAGTGGATTTACTGTTAGTTAATTAGCAGGGAAACAAGACAATATACATTGAGAAGATTAAAAAAAAAAAAAAAAAAACAGCTTTAGAAATTATCTGGAAAACACAGCTAAAGTTATGATTTTCTGTTTAAATAATAAAACCATTTCTGTTGTAGTATGAAAGAAATGCATGTAAAAGTGATTATTATTGTGCTTTTATGACATAAATAAAGGAAACAGCTGACGATACGAAGTTGTCGTGTTACGTTTGCTGCCCTGTGTCGTACCGTATGTCACCGAAACAAGAGGTCGGTGTTTTCACCTTTTTCGAAAGGACAAAAACAGCGAGAGCTTCTGACTTTCTGTGGACCGAGTCAGATGGAGAAGGTCATGGTTTAGATACCGCCGGAGACAAAGACAGCCAATCACATTCGATTAGCTAAAATACATCTCTCTCTCTCTCTCTCTCTCTCTCTCTCTCTCTCTCTCTCTCTCTCTCTCTCTCTCTCTCGGGACATCAGCACACAGAGAGAACAAATAAAGGAAAAGAAATGCAGAAGGCGAGCAAGGGCGGCAGAAAGAACAGACTTTGCCCAGAGGGAGGAGCCGAGTGGATGAAAGAGGATCGAGTCACTGCTTCACCTATTCACCAAAAAATACCGGGGGTGGAGGGGGTGGGAGGTGTGGAGGGGTTGGAGGAGTGGCTGCTTAAATATTCAGAGCCCTGGGCACACAGACAGACACACACACACACACACACATTTTCCTATCTCTTGGTGTCTCGGAGTCAGTGACCAGGAAATCCACAGGGAAGAGAATAAGACCAGAGGCTACAGGGCAGGAAGCAACACTGTGTGTGTGTGTGTGTGTGTGTGTGTGTGTGTGTGTGTGTGTGTGTGTGTGTGTGTGTGTGTGTGTGTGTGTGTGTGTGTGTGTGTGTGTGTGTGTGTGTGTGTGTGTGTGTGTGTGTGTCAAGCACTGAAGAAAAAAATGAACCAAAAACTGAATCAAGCTGGGACATCTAAAAAAAAATCTAAAATTAGGTTGTTGCAAGATATCGGGAACGGACACACACAGACAAACACACACACACACACACAGAAACATGCAGAGTACGTATGTGTGTATAATATGCGTGTACAAGTGGTAACAACTTCGGTAACCGCCAGCAACAACCCAGATCCAGCCTCACTTGGGTGCGACCACAAACACGTGTCTCACACACACACAGACAGACAGACACACACACACACACACACACACACACACACACACACACACACACACACACACACACACACACACACACACACGGCTGCAGCTGTGACTCACAGGAAACATAAAAACAGTGTAATGGCCCATACAGTACCGAAGGTCAGAGGTTACCGAAGCAGGTAATTCAGAAAAGTTTATCTCCCTCTGAAAAGCAAGAAGTTAACGAGCACTGCCGACGGTTGCCACGTAAACAGCGGTGTATAAAAAACACCTGCTGGGGCTGAAATGTCACAAACCTCAAGAGCTGCACTGGACACACTCATGCGAGGAAATGAAATGTACCAGTGAACCACATGTAACCGTAAAAGGTCAACGGTGACTTCCTGATTCTGTGGAGAAAAAAAACTCAAGTAAACAAAAAAACTTTAAGTGGTTAATGGTGGTTTTATATGCAGTATGTTCGGTTCACATGGATGCAGGTCATTGCGATATTTAAAACCAATCTGCTAACACACACACAAGAAAAAAACAAAACACCAACCACCACTAAGTAAGTATCGCTATGTGAATTGCTAACGTTGTAAATATGGCTGCATTTCCTGTGGCGGCTTCATAATTACGCTCCTCGAGTGTTTCCCGTCTTCAGCAGAATAAGAGTCATGTCACCCGATCACTGGAAACCGGTGAGTTTCGGGCAGGTGATCATGTGATCAAAGCTTCCTGATGGCATTAGATGACCTGCTTAAACATCCTGTTTTAAAAATGATAAAACATTAGAGTTTTATCATTTTTATTTAATTAAATTGAGACTTCTGACCACCGACTGCATATAAAAGTGTTTGTAGCTTCCAGGTCTGAAAAATGAGGCCGAAGCTGCAATACCACCAATAGAGGTTGGCTCCAAAAAACCTCCACAGACTCCCATTTAACTTACAAAAATTTTCGGTGTTGTTAGCTAAATTTAATCCTTCTTGTTAGTTTTCTGGTGGTCCGTCTGAAAATAATCCGTCATTAATTCGAATTTTTTTTTTTCATTTTGGTGCGCAACTGTTTGATTGACAGGCCGGTAGGGCAGGCAGGTTTCTTCTAAATCAGTGGGCGGGACCTAGTATCATCTGGTTCCAATCAGATCAGTCAGATGAAAAAAAGTTTCAAAGATTGATGAAAAAAATAAATAAATAAATAAAAAAACCATTGACAAACGCACGCCTGTCGTGGACGTCTACATTTGAGCTGGAACAATAAAACCAATCGGCAAACTTGCGCAGCCTCAAAACCGTCTTTTCCCTCTGAAACTCATTTGCAGTTCCGACTAATGAAAGTCATTTCTCCTCCCAGGCAGACAGAAGCGTCGGAGGGCCACGTGTCGGACGGTCGGACGGACGGACCGGTCTCACCGGGCCGCCGGGAGCGCCGGCCGCTCCGACCAATGAACAGGAAGAACAGTCGGCGTGTTTCCATTGGACATGACATCAGCCCGGCTGTCAGCCGGACGACAACAACAACAAACAAACACACACACACACACACACACACACACACACACACAGAGAGAGAGAGAATTGCAGCGCAGTGTACAGAATGGGAGGCAAGCCAGACGCCAATCAATTTTCAGCTCGGACTCTCACTGTTATACTCCGCTCCGCTCCAGTACAGAGAGCTGCAGGCACAGATATAATAGAAAGAAGCGGAGAGAGTGACGGACGGGAAGAGGCTAGAAGAAGACAGCGTATTAAAATTATTTCTCATCTCCTGTCAGTTGCGTTTCTGTAGCCTCTTATATCGTTCTGAACTCTCTCCGTCCGACCTCTGGGTCTTCTGAATGACTACATCCCCTCAGTCAAAAGAGGCACTCCAAAAAAAAAATATCTATGAATTATTATTTATTTATTTTTTTTATAAGATCTATTTCACTCCAGTGAAAATCCCTCCATTCCTCTACAAAGTCAGGAGAGAAGATCTGACTTCAAAGCAGGCTGAAAATAGCCAATAATCAGCTTTGTATGAAGGCTGGTTGACACGGCTGCTGAATAATTCTCCAGCAGAGCTCAGAGTGGAAGTTATAACCCGATCCGCCGGGGTTTCCCTTTTTTCTAGATCTACACCAGCTCGGCAAAAAAAAAAAAAAAGCCACTGGACCGAGGACCACCGACATGAGAAGTTTGATGCGCGGACTGACAGGAACCCTCTGTTATGATCATTGACCATGAAAACTGAAGGGAAAATTCTTTTTTTCAAAAGGTATATCATGAAGAATATTCACATTAAGAGGATAACAATGACTTTTCACCTTCCATTATACAGGAAATAAGCATAAAAAACGAGATGTGGCATAACTCTTTTATTTACATTTTGAAAAACTTTATTGGACCTTTTTTTTTTTTTTTTTTGTACATCTGTGTCAATCTGTTCTTTTAATTTAAAAAAGTGGGGGGGGGGTTTCTTTTGGTATTTTGTGCCTTTGTTTTGCCATCCATCCTGTACAAAGTCTCAAAGCATCTCAATCTGTTGCTACTTTGTTTGAGCAACATGTTATCTAAAGTGAAAATTGTTGGGAATTCAAGCTGTCGTCGTTTCTAACTACATTGATCACCAGATGTGAAATGAATTGAACCATTCAGTTCAAATCTGTCATTTTGTCAGCGGTTGGAATAAAATAACACTTTGCCGTCGACGATCCCCGAATGTTTCCCTCCGGTGCAGCTGTAGTTTTCAAAACCAGAAGAACGGGGAATGTCATTGGGTCAGTTATATAATGAAATTGCGTCAGAAAAAAGATTTTCAAATCCTAAAAAGTGGAATTCTTCCGCGAGCAGTTTCAGTCTTTATTCAGTCAAATAGTCGACCGGAGTTCATCTGAGGAGCGGAACACAGAAACGCCTCTCCTCCATCCGTCCCTCCTCACATTATACTAAGTGCAGAGGAAGATAACAACCAATGGGACTTCCAAATGTATCAACATCAAAAATCCATTTAATCATAGCTCTGCCTCTCCCTCCCTCCCTCCCTCTCTCTCTCTCCATCCTCCCAAGCCTTCGTGCGAAAAACCATTTCATGTCTCCGGGGAGCGGGAAACATTTAATAAAACTTCTCTAATCGAGTTCGGCAGCAGAGAGCTGCGTGTCCTCGCCGTGTGCTCGTCATCTCAAAAGACGCCGCTTCTTCTCAGAGACCCACGTTTTGTCACAGGGCTGTATTTTTCGAGGCCAAACTGATGATGTTGGGGGGGGGGGGGGGTTTCGGAGGGCTTTTATGTCAGCGGACCTGACAACAACAACAAAAAAAAACCAAAAAAAAGAAAGAAAAGGCAAGACAACACCCTATTGGTGCTTTGGCTTCAGGCCCAGATGTTGGGTTTCACCGAGAGGCAGAATTTGACTTCAACAAATGTGGGATTTTAGGGGAGGAGTTTCACAGATACCAGATTCAAATATATGCAGCTTGAACTGGTGCAGTCTGCAGCCTGCAGCGTGTGTGTTTTAGCCATTTTAAAATACCACCGTGTCAGCAATTTGGGGCGAACAAAGAGCATTTTGGAAGAAGACAATAAGCGAGCCAGCGCCTCATTTACGCCTCTCGGCAAACCTTTTTTTGAATAATTTTACCATAAAGACAAAGAGAACAAAGAGAAATAAAATGTATTTAAAAAAAAAAAAAAAAAGCTGGCTTGTGCAGTGATCTGGTTACTTAACTACCGTCCGCTGAAAATATGAAGAATTTGCATCAGGTGAGCCCTTAAGCCTAATTATTCCCTCCTGTATTGTAAATTAATAAAATGCTCTTCGGACGGCTGTTTAAATGGGAGGCTTAAACGGTCGGAGCCGTCTTTATTCTTCGGTTTTTAACGGCAATAAATGAAGATAACGAGTATTTTCTTTCTTCATTTGAACCTCGTCAGCTTTGTCGGGCAGGACGCTGAAACGTCCCCTTGAAAACTTTAGACTGGAACTCCTCTCGAGGACAAAACAGATTAGCTGTCTCCCTCTCGGGCGGCGGTTGGACGGCGTGACGTTTTTTTTTTTTTTGTTTGTGAGCGGGCACGTCTCCTGTAGCCACCCGAGACACTTCGCCGCAGGGGGGTGTTGGGGGGGAGGGGGTGGAGGACATCTAACGCTCTTGCGCCTCCTTCGCCGAGGCAGTCGTTTTTTCAAAACAAATGTCTGCGAGAGTTCACGTTTCCTTTGCTGGAGCGCGTGGGCTGGACATTTTGAAGAAGTACCCAAGTACCTATTCATTCTCATTTCTTCTTTAAGAAAAAGAAAAAAAAATCCATCTTTTACCTTCCCCTTCGGCTTTCATTTTTCTCTTCTCCGCGGCACCTCTCTCAGGTGTGCCCTCGGCTCCCTGCGGCTCCGACCCTTCACCTCCTCGCTATCGCAAAAGCGAGCGGGGGGGGGGGGTTGGGATTGAACTTGAACCGCGCCCGCTGCTGGATAACGGCGAGCGCTTAGCGCTGAAAATACAGAGCAGAGATTTGCGCTTCACCCGCGCGCGCGCGCGCTGTCGGGTGAAGCGGCGGCCGTCTGAAAAGCCCGATTTTCTGCAGTCATTCTCGCCGCGCACGCTCAGCGGGTTCCCTTGGAAAATGCTCGGAAATGTAGGTGCTTTGACAAATGGGAGGATTGGGGAATCAAGTCTTGCCGTACGAAGACGAATCAGAAAAGCTCGAGACTTTGTGGTTTGCGCAGAGAGAAAGTGTTTCCAGTTTAATTTGGCAGCCAAGCGGTCGTTCAATTTGGACACTCGACACTTTCAGCTGCTTTCTGATCTGACGCGATCATCCGCAGCATTTTGCTCTTCATTGCTTCCCGATCCGACGCTGCCTTTTGGGCGGCAATCAAACCGCGAGTCCCCCAAAAAAAAAAAATAATAATAATCTGGCTTTGCCGTATAGCCGTCAAACACGATCGTATCCGACTCTGGGATGTTCCCCGCTGAAACTAAACTGATCAAATTTGACCTTGACGACGGCGGAAGAAACGACCTCGCGTTGTCACGAGTTTGTGCGGTTTCACCGCGTCGCGCTCTCGCTTCAGACGCCTCCGCGAGGACGTTCGAGGAGGCGCTCGCTTGTGTCCTCGATATCGAAAACCGGCAACCGGCGGATAAAAATATCCTCAAAGCTTGTGAGCCGAAAGCGGAATCAGATAGCGAGCCGCCCGGGTTCACTCGTTCCTGCGAGAAACGGCTCGAAAAAGGATTCCCCGCGTACAAACTCAAAACTCCCCGAGCTTTCGCGAGACGGGGCGTCGGGGGACCCGGGTGCTTTTTTTTTTTTCCTTTTTTTTTTTCTAGGTCTTGTTTGGCGAAATTCAAAGCAGTACTGTCGCTTTGAGGGGCGAGACAAAAGAGCACATTGTAAGCGACGAGCCGAGGGATCCGGCGTAAAGCCTCCTTTTTTTGCCCCCGCCGACGCGACGCTGGGGCGCGCTGATAGGGCCCGCCGAGCTTTCATGTGCAGGAGAGTTTTCAGGGCCACGCTTTTTGTCTTCGGAAGCCTCGAAGGCTTTCGGTTTGTTTTACTTAAATCTATAAACCTTCGTGGGTTTTTGTCGGGACCTTGGGAAGTCTCCCTGTTGTATTATTATTGTTATTAGAAAGGAGCGACTCCAAAAAAACAAAACAAGGACGATAACAAGCGCGTCTCTGCTAACAGGAACGCCGAGGCAGCGACTGCAGAGCAAACATCATCCTTATTTAATGTCGGCGTTTTATCTCTTCGCCGAGTTTGCCACGGACGCGCTTAATTAGCCGGTTCCCGGGGAAAAGAGCGCGCAGGGCCGACGCCGTTTCGGTTTCGAGTTCCGGGGAGGATCTGCATTATGTGCAGCAGGTCGGAGGAGGGAGCGCGTGGACTAACCGCATGACGCCGAGAGAAAAAAAAATTTTTTTTTAATGGGGTCGTACTTTCACATCACAGTCACTTTCACAGCCTCGCTCTGTCGCTCACACGCACACACACACACACACACACACACACACACACACACACACACACACACACACACACACACACACACACACACACACACACACACACACGTAAAGTCACAGCTTTTTTTTTTTTCCACTCACACTTTCTGGTCTGAAACCGCAGGCACCACAAACAGCTATCATCACCTCCCTGCCTCCGTGCCTCGCGCCTGCCAGCTTATTACATGTGGTTAAAACTGAACCAAGCAGCAGTCTGGCCTCCCTCAAATTTACCACCGAAAGAAATGACAAAAAAAAAAAAAAAAAAAACACTGACCGCGAAGGGGGCCGCAACCGAGCTTCATTATTACTGTGAATAGTTTTCTCTGCAGAGGTCGTTCGAATACGCGAGTCTACCTTGCGAAAAGATTCACCGAGAACGATTTGAATCATTTTTCACGTTGGAAAAAAAAAAAAAACTGTCAGAAGCTCTATTTGTTCTTATTTGATTTGATTAATCAGTCTTCATCGGTTTAATTAATCAGCCGCTGTCCATTGTTCAATATTGCCAAAACACAATTAAGGAGTCTAAAGATGGAAAGATTTCAATTTAAAGCAGGAAATCATCTGATCAAAGGAAAACGTAAACACGGTGATTAATCCGTTCCGACGTCCAGGTTTAGCTTTCGGTACTGTCAACACTTGTGGTTTAATATTGGGGCCTAAATTTTCATTGACTCCGTCGAGGAGAAAGATAAAAACCCTTCCTGTGAGTATTTTTCCAAACGACTCAAACCGGGCCACCGTGAAGGGGAGGAGCGCTGCAACATTCAGACTTTTACTCCCGGCGATGTGACGAGCGTCTGGTGGAAAGCCATCAATAACACAATATGATAGTCGCGTTTTGTCACGATTCCCATCAGGAGAGTCTCTTTTCCTCCTCCAATGCCCAGAGGTCAGAGGTCAGACAGAGCAGCAGCTCTGGAGCTGGCAGAAACACACCATCTTACTTGAGCAGACGCTAAGCCGGGAGGATCGCTGCGGACGAGGGGCTTCGAAGTCATGTTTTCCACTGAAGGAGGGCTTTTTCTAACCGCTGAGCAATCGGCACCCACAATCGTTCGCACGAGGACTCCACCCTCTCAGCTGTAAACGGAAAACGTCTCAGACAAGACAGACAGATTTAACCTGAAGACGTCTCATGAGCCGCACAGGCTGTATAGAACAAATCCCTAAACCTCCACATGAGCTCCCCGGACAAGGAAACAACCCGATAGGTTCCATCGAGTCGCAAAAGCTCTTAAATTGTCTGGATATGAAACACCTCACACAACAGCCGGCTTTAAAAAGCACAAAGATGTTCTCGGTGCGTGTGCGTGCGTGCGTGTGCATGCGTGTGCGTGCGTGCATGCATGCGTGCGAGAGAGAGAGAGTACGTGTGCGGTGGGAAACGATATTCCAGAAAAAGAAGAGGGAGGGGAAAAGCTGTTAAATCCACCCAAACAGACCGTCTGGACTTAGAGGGTTTCACGGCACCGGTCATGAAATCTCAGATACACCGCTGTCAGCTGGCAGGCGTCCGCGCACACACACGCACACATACACCCCACACACACACACACACACACACACACACACACACACACACACACACACACACACACACACACACACACACACACCCGCAGCACTGGGATTAATCCTAAATGTGGTTGGCAGCCACTAATGGGCTCATGTAGATCCAGTTGAATATCAAAACATATTCGGAAGGGATTTTCAGGACAGGAATCAACAGCTCCGGAACGAAAGGAGCTCGGATACAAAACGCCACCTTCAAAATAAAGACCGAACGCCGGCTGTGAATACTGGGAAGGAACGCAGGGAAATACCTCCTCCCGATGCACACGCTGTGCATTTTGCCGCACATATGGAAACCCCCCCCCCCCCACCCCCCCACCCACCCCTCACTCCGCTCGCTGGAGTGAAGAGGGAGGGGGGGGGGGGTAATCTCGACAGCTGAAGGGTTTCCACATTCATTCGGTGGCTTTCGATTCACAAATAGTTCAACTGAATGCTGCAGTAACACGTAGTTCACCAACAAATGACAGGAATCATGACATGTCTGGATATTTGTTTTTAGTTTTTTTTTAAATGCGACTGGGGAGAAGTTTACTTTGAGGTCATCCTGCAAGAGACTCGTTCACTTCCTCGAGCTCGTTCGAAGAGCTAAACATGGAAAAGAGTGCTGGACCGAGTGTAAATACATTATGCAACAAAGTCATAAAATATTGAACGTCGTTCAAATATTTATTCGGGTAAGGAGGGAAGTCTGGCTCAATGAACGTGTTTTTTTTGTTTTGTTTTTTTGTAAGCAGAGGGAAAGTCTATCTGCAAGGCTTTAATATCTGCCAGGGCGGAGGGCTTAAATCTCATCCGTGTCATCCCCGCGGAAAATAAACACCTTTTTGAGTTGACGTGTCCACCGCGCGGCGTACGAATATCTATCTGTGACTTCACTGAGGAATTTCTCAAACTCTGGGAGAGGCCCACTTTACGACAGCTGGGCTGGAAGCCAGGCACATACCCAGCATGCACTGCTGCCGGCGTCACCAGTTGGGGCTACACGTGTCCAGACAGGCCGCCTTGTATCAGACCTTTATCTTATCCAGCTCGAGCCCTGCGAGAGTCTGAATCTGATCCGACGCTTTTAAAAGACCTGACGGGGATGACGCTTTATTTGCGATACATTTTCAACATATCGCCGTCAAGGGAATCAAAGTGAAGCTTCGTGTAATTGTTTCTTCGAGCACTCGCGTTGTGTTCAAGAGTTTTTCAAAATCTCTTGAAAACCACCTTTTCCCAGCTGGAGTGAGGAACAGAGCGACATCTGACCTTGAAGCCGACTAATGGCAGAGACTGCTTTACACCAAAGCAACCTGACAGACGGCGCAACGCCTCCACAGCAACGCCTCCCCGCGCTGTTGTTTTAACCGACAGTATTCCAGTTTTTTTAGGTTTTTTTTATATATAACTTGGAGCGTCTTAAAACGTGAACGAAGACAGCGGGTTACTTGCATTTTTGTCGAGATGACAAACATATTAATAAAGCAAGAGGGTGGAGAATTTGGAGCCGCCAATAAGTGCACATTGATGCCGTGAACGTTTTGGTTGGATGGGGGGGGGGGCACCTTTCCCTGCAACGTCCTAAAACCTTTGTCTCTATGATGTCAAAAACACACACAAAAATGCCATCACAAATTTCCCTTTTTTTTTTTTTTTTTTTAAAATAGCTTATTTAACCAAAGCAGCAAAACCTCGTTAAAGCAGCCAGGACCAGCAAATATTTGAGTTGTTTTTTTTTTTAACGTGGCGATTGTTTTTCAGCATCGATTGTTTTTTCACCTGGATTTTAAGCTACAACGTAAGTTGAATAACCCAAACGCGATACAGCAAACACCAGCCGCTCATCAACATTTTCACATCTGCCACCTTCCTTGCGTGTTCTTGCTGGTGCCATCTCGTTCTCTCGTCTCCTTTCTTGCACGCGAGCGGCGGATTAATGGACAGCACGTACTCGTGTGAATCTCTCCGCTAATCAGCGTTTTGATCTCGGTAATCTTCAACCATCTTATTTTGTGATCAAATCCTGCGGTGCCGTTGGCAACGCATCAAAATGCCAACGAAGCCCATTGAATTGGAAGTGACTTGCATTGACTGGCAGCCTGGCTGACAGAACAGACAAAACGTGTTCGGCAGGAGATATCGGATCTGATTTAGGATTCACGTCCCGTTCCTTTGTCCCTTCCTCCCTCTTGTTCAATTACTCATTTTGGAATGAGCGCACAGAGGGGGGGGGGGGGGGTTACAAAAACAGACCCGGTTTCACTTCGCAAGAAGCAGCGCGGTTCCACCCAGAACGTCCAGGCCAGATGTGAGTGAGACAGAATTGATACGGAAGCGACAAAGGAGAGCGATAAAGTGGTGAAAATGCACGACTCACCTGTGCGCTCGATGTAGTCGACGCATTTGTCGATGAAGAGCGGGATGGGCCGATCGGGGGTCACCAGGCTGTGCAGGGGAACGCCAAAGTAGTTGCTCTCCCAGGTTCTCCGGGTGGGTGGGTACAGAGGCTTGGGGGGCTTGGAGGATTTCGGCTGCAGGGAGGAGGAAGAAGAAGAAGAAGAAGAAGAAGAAGAAGAAGAAGAAGAAGAAGAAAGGAAGATGAGATGTGAAAGGAGAAGGAGGGAGTGAAAAGGGGAAGAAAGTACAGGAGAGCAGGAGAGGAGGAAGTAGCAACGAATGAAAACGGGAAACGGTGAGTTGAAACCGGGTTTGCGGGACGGGAGAAGAGGAAAGAAACAAAAATAGAGTGATGGAGAAAGAAGAAGCGGATAACAAAAAGAAAAAAAGAAGGGATGATATAAAGAGAAGACGAAAGGAGAGGGAATTGTGAAAAGACACGAGGGAGAGCAGAGATAGAGGAGGAGAGAGGGTGAGGAGGAGGCAGAGCATATCAGAGGGAGAAGAGGAGGAGGATGAAGAGGGCAATCGGGGAATAGATCAGAAAGAAAGTTAGTGGGATGAAGAGAGAGAGAGAGAGAGAGAGAGAGAGAGAGAGAGAGGGGAGGGTGGAGGGGCGGGGAGAGACAGAGGATAACAACAGACAAAAACGTTATTCAAGACTGAAGCTGGGACGAGTAACGAGGTGCCGAGCTAGCTTTGATTTCCCACACTCCTCTGCTCTTCAAAGTGTTGTCATGCCTACAGCGGTTCGGGGCTGCTCTCTAATTGGCCGGGACAGCGACTAAACACCTTCCATTTTGTACCTCCCGGTTCTCCTTTCGCTCTCCTCTCTGATTATCAAAGACAGTTTGAATGTTCCAACAATGCCCCGCATTCATGACGCCCATGTAGAGCCGGCGGCTCGTTTCTCCACCGATTTGCACACCCTTATCTGATCCGCGCCAGCGCTCACTCGCTCACATGTGGATCCGTCAAAAGTCCGGTTGTGCGTTTGTACTCGGGCGCTGCAGGAAGCCGACAAACTGTTGTGCCGTGATTATTTTTTTCCCGCGCTCGGCGAATGAAAGTCAACAGGCCGGTCTCTTGTGCGTATTCATAATATTGCTCAAGTGATGACATCCCTATTAATCAGAAGCAGACGTCGCAGCTGAATAGTTGCAAAATAAGAAACAAGAAATATGAAATCGACTTTGTCAAACGTGGCTGAGAGAAAATATCGAGTATCCATTTTGAGCAGCTAACGCCGACTTTGAAAATGGAGGTAAACCATTTTTTTTTTCCATATATTTTTTTTTTTTTTTTTTTTTGCAGTCTCCTACAAATGTCTCCATAAGAAATGTATTCGATATTCACTTCTGTGTGGGTGTGTACGTGCACCGCATACTAATGTACGCTTTCACCTGCGGTTTAAACGCAGCTGTTGGACGCATGTCTCTTTCAGCCGTATTTGACTACACAAAAGTGGCGGTTAGATTTGCACACACGGTGTTTGTCTAATGGCGGCTTGAGTGAAATGCACTTGTTTATATATCTGCGGCTGTGCACGGGAGTGTCAGACGGAGACCTACTGTGTGTAATCGTGTGTCTCTTATCAAGCGTTTTTATTGCTTGTCTGGGGCGCGCGAGGTCCACAGGCCCATAAACTATTTCGGCAACGGGACCGATCAATCAATTATCAAATTAGTCTGTTTTCAATACGAGTCTCGGGCCTATTCAAACGCGAAACCGGCTCGTATCTCACGCCCACACACATCTGCTCGCACACTACTGCACACAATCTCTTCTGCTCTTATTCACACGTGCACTCTTTCATTCTCTCACCCCGAATTCAATGCACTGTAGCTCTCTTTCAGTCACAAAAAAACAAAACAGCTCTGACTCTGTATCTTGGAGACTATAATGCCGTTGCTGTCTCACTTTTCTTTTCTTTTTTTTTACTTTTTTTTTATCTCGCCTTTGTTGTTCTGTAAATCGCTTTCACAGCATCCTGCTCGCTAAAAGGCAAAAAGTCTGGATAAAGTCAAACGGACGACGATGATGTCAATGCAAAGCTCGGCCAATCGCGACGGACTAGACTCACCTTCTTCGGCTCCTTCGGCGTCTTGGGCGTCTTCTTCTTCTTCATCTTCTTGTCCTCCTGCTCGGGGTCGGACGTGATGGCGGGATTATCGATCCCGCCCTTCCAGGGGTCGGCGGGGGAGAGCAGCGGGTCCTCCTCGCTGCCCCGGTGGGCTCTTCCCTTTTTCTTTTTCTGCGTGGCGGGGCCGGACTCCTCGCCGTCGCTGTCCGAGTGGAACCGTCTTTGGTACGCCTTCGTCTTACTGAACAGGATTTTAGAGCGATGCTTGTACTTCGACGGCCGTCTCCTGGCCTGCAGCTTCCGATCGAATCCGTTCTCTTCCTCTCCTCCTCCGTGGAGACCGTGGAGCCCGCCGAAGGAGTTCCGTATTTTGACCAGGCGGCTGTGTGCGTCGTCGGGCACGGCGTATATGTCGTCAGTGTGGAAGCCCCTGGACCGGAGCAGGGTGTCCACAGGGTCTGCATAGTTGTCCGACGCCTCCACGTCCTCGGCGTGGGACGCCGGGCCCCGCGGCATCCTGCGGTTGCTTCGCATGCCGGCCTCGATGGTTTTGAGCAAGTTGGGGTCCAGCTTTTTGACATTCGGCTTGGGGAGCGCCGGTTTGGGCCGGACGGGCGGAGGCACTTTATGATTGCGCTCGTGGTCTCCGACGGGCGTGCTGTGGACCGGATACTCGTTCCCCTCCAGGTCGATCCGGTACTTGGCTCGCTCGCTGGGCGTCGGGAGAAGCTGAACGTCGTCGCCTATTGGACTGTAAGGTGGCGGGGCCTCGTTGTCGTCGTCGGATTCTGGGTAGTAAGTGTTGTAGGCCGGGGAGTGGCTGTGGGGCGAGGTGGGGAAAACGTCTTCGCTGGCTCCCGTGGTGCACTCGCGCGACGACGTGTCGAACAGGAAGGCGCTCTCGATGTTCGGCTTCTTCTCCAGCACCTCGTTGAAGAAGGGCGTAAAAACCTCCGTCTGCCGATGGTACTGCGACAGCGAGTAGAGCGCCGTGAACTTGGCGGCGATCTCCGTGGCGATGTGCTCCCCCTCTGTCATCAACTCCTTGATGGCGTCGTTCTCAAAGAAGTCCGCCTGGCTGTCCGTGATCGCCACCATCTGGACGGGGATCACGTCCTGGACTTCGGCCAGGAACGCCCGCAGGGTCGCCATGGAAGCCTTGCGCTTGGCGGAGTAGACCAGGATGTAGCCGTGCACCAGCTCGTCTTTGCGGACACCGATGGAGGTGTGGTAGGAGAGGACGGTGACCTGGATCCTCCTCCTGCTGTCTCCGATGATCTTGTCCAGTATCAGCGTGTTGCTCTGACCCGGCTGCCCGGCACTGCAGCAGTGCGAGTCGAGGAAAGGCGAGAGGATGAGGTCAACGCTGAAAGGATCCCAGCACATGGCACACATTACTATCCTGAGGTCCGTCTCCGACATGTCTTTGATACAGGGCAGCGGGGCCAAGACATCAAAGTTGTGCTTCAGCCCCTCCAGCACGGCTCGGAGCCCCTGTTTAATTTGGAACTCGGTGAATTTCCGCGGGAAGGCCCCGGAGGGGATGTCGACGAAGGTGCACTGCAACTTGTTTGCCAGCTGTTGGCCCTGGTGCCTCAGGATAGGTATGTTTTTGCAAACACTGTCTCTCTGATTCGCCAGGATGAGAATGAAAGGCAGCGGCTGAGCAAATCTGTCTCGCCGGCTCTGCGCGATCTCCGCCCTGATCCTGCCTATGCAGTCGCCGATGCAGTTCAGCGACTCAATGGAGTTGAACACGCAGAAGCAGCCGTGCGGCTTGAACGTGGCGACCCACGTGTGGCTGAAGAGCAGCGTGGAGTTGACGTCCACGGGGAGGAGCTCCAGTTCGTAAATTTTACCATCTAGGGTGTACTCGTCGTCTGTGGACTGTGCTCGGATCTCATTGGCCAGCTCCTGCGAGAGTCCCTCCTTCCCCAGGAGGCAGAGGTTGATCTTATCGATGTTGGCACTGTTGTAATATAGATTAGAGCGTCCGTGGTCGAGCTGCACCAGCCTGTTCGCTAAAACCTGCTCCACTTTCAGATCCACACAGTTCTGCCCGCTCAGGCATGTCTCCTTAGTGGGATGGTAAACAAAGCCAATGTGTTTGAGGAGGAGCGACTCTCTATCTGGGGCAAGTTTCTGCAGCGCTCTATATCTGGGCTCCTCGTTCAGCACGCTGTGAATTTCAGTCATCTTGTCGCAGCTGGGCGTTGCATTCAAGTCCAGGTCGTAGAAGAGCTCGGCGTGCTCAAAAAGCATTTCCTGAAAGTCCTCTTTGGCCCTTTCAACTATTTCCTGCTGGTGTCTACAGTAAACATCCCTCCTATCTGATTCTGTGATGTACTTGTAGGCCTCGTCCTCCATGACGAAGCACATGACTTCCTCCCAGGGCTGCCCGGCGCTGATAAAGTGAACCCTCTCCAGCGTCTTCTTGAACCTCTCTTTCATCTCCCCCCGCCTCTTCTCCGACAGCAGGTGCTGGACGTGGTTATGGTAGATTCTCTCACCGTCCGGCGTCTCCAGGAGGTCGAAGGGTATCCTGCGGTCGCTGTTGTCGACGTGGTCGGTCTCGTCCCACGGCGTATTTTCCAGCACCACAAACCAGTACTGGAAATCGTGGCGGTTGCGGATCACGCTCTGCGCCTCAGGCCATGAGAGGTGTTCGACCTCCTCCAGGTTATTGAGGAGGTTGTTAAGGGTTTTTGGCAGTGTTGTCAGGTACTCTTCCCGCCTCCGCTTGATGTGCTCCTGCTTCAGTTGTGCGATGTACTTTGTGAACATGTTGCGCGCCTTCCTGGAGCCCTCCAGGGTGATGAACTCGTCGAAGTCGGGTTGGCCCTTCAGATTATTCACAACCGCTTTCCATGTGGTGTGATAATCTCGCAGCGAGTGTACGATCAGCTTCTCAAATCGATCCGTTACGGAGGCAACGAGCTGTCGTTGGACTTTGTAGGCCTCCAGGTATGGCACAGTTTTTGGCTTCCCTCTTGTTTTATCCAGCTGCTGGATGAGGGCGTTGAAGCAGAGCTCGCTGTTGACGTTAGAGCGCGCCGACGTCTCGATTAGCATCAGGTTCTTCTTGCTGGCGACAAAACCCTGCAGGTCCCTCAGGTGCTGGTCCACGCACTCGTCACACTTTGTGGCGGCGACGACTATAGGCTTCTTCGACTTGACGATCTGAGAGTACAGGCTGTTGACGAACTTCATTTGGTCATCAAACCTCCTGTTGCAGCCCTTGCTGACGTCAATGCAGAGCATGAATCCGTCGATGTTCAGCTTCCCGTCGGGCATCTGCTTCTGGTCGAAGTCTTGCTCGAGGCCCAGCTGGTCCGTGCAGATGTACATCAGCTTCTCCGCCGACTGCAGCTTGGTCGCCGCGGCCCGCTTGGTGTACGGCTGCAGGTTCGTACTCCGATGCGGGAGGAACGTCTGGTCGTCGATGAATTCCGTCTGCTCGATGATTTGGATTTTACAGTCCAGCCCCTCGTCCCCTCGGTGGGACACCTCCCCCCAGTACAGGAAGTGGTCATTGTTGACCACGCGCCCGCCGAAGTCTATTGTGCTGAGCACCGAGGTGTGCTCCGTGTAGTAGTTGTCGGCGTCGGGGCGCACGTAGCGGTTGCACAGGCAGGACTTGCCCACACCGCAGTTTCCCTTTTCTTTCTCCGTCCCCGAGAGGCCAACCACACTGACGGCGAATGTTGGGGGGCGCGCATCCTTATTCTTGGCCATTATATCCCCCCACTCATCGCTAACTTGGTCACTTTCAAGGAAAATAAAAAAAAAAAAAAAAAAAAAAAAAAAAAAAAAGGTCACGATATCATTCCAGTTCTGCTCGTCAGTGGTACAGAGGCACTTTCATTCTCATCTTCCTTTGGTTCCAGTGAATGCCCCCCCACCCCCTCCTCTCTTAGTCTCTCTCGGTTTCTATCCTGGGTCTTCTTTAAGCTGGGATAGAGCAGCCGGCTTCTCCTGTTATCACCTGCCTGCAAGATACAGAATTCACAATTAGGGAAAAGATAAAGGCAAAACAAACAAACACTGCATAGTCACACTGATTTGTCCTCGGAGAATTTCCTTATCACAAACATTAATAAAATTAGCCTTTTGTTCCACGGCATAACCACATGCGGCGTAGTGATAAAAAAAAAATTAAAAAAAATTAGACATGTTAATCTGGCATTACATAGAGTTATCAGAACATTGGATAAAAGTATGCATTATCACACGCGTGCAGGACAAAGTAATCCCTCGTACATGATAAAAAATTCCCAAGGTTTTAGAACCGGCCTTTCAAGTATCCGTTCCAAAATATGCCAATCTCCAACACCTATCAAAACAGTAGGTTAACAATGTTAAAATGTGACACAAAAGCCTCCTGCATTTTCAAAAGTGAAAAAGCAACATTTTGTTTTCAAAAGTGCGATATCAAAACGATCTTCTGCGAGAACAAACAACAAAGAGGGACGGTAACATTTATATAAGAGAAGGGAGAGTAATTCAATCATGGGCCGTGCTCGGCAATGTCACTTTTCCCCTTGCAGAGGAAAAGAAGAGCTTTCAACCAATTTGCGCCGAGGCAGGATAAAAATGGCACGCAACTCCAGCCCTTTGACAGCCACTGACCTAGAAATGATTTGCCTTGCTGTGAGAATGAAACAGAGAAAATAAATCAGTTCGCAGATTTTGTTATCATCGTCAGCACAACCTAGGGCTAAATAATTACGGCTAAACGTATAATCCCGATTATTCTGCCTGTAATATATTTTGCCTGACATGCTGGTCATGATTATTAATCCTGATTAGCGGTCTCGATCATTTGCGGAATGAACATGTTTGGCTTCTCGCGACTTATTAAACAACCAGGTGAAATGAAATGTTTCTGACGACGGCGACATTCAGCGGTAACTGATTTGTGGAAACTGAAAATTCCTTCATCTGATTGACGGCGCAATCTCTTCGTATTGTATTATCTACAATTGTCACAGTCAAAAATTCCTGAACCCTACCGTGGCACAACAAGCGGCTGATAACCGAGAAGCTCAGAGAGAACTCGGCCGTTGTTTTTATACAGAACGATGGCAATCAGCCAGTGAATCTGCCCGCGTGAGCTGGAATTGCGGCATGCTGAGCCTGAGAAACTGCACCAGAGCAGGAGTCCAGTCCACTGGCATGAAGGAATGAGGTTTCCCCGTTTATAGAGGCCAAGGTGATGATGTCACCTGTAGGTAGGGGGAAGAAAGGGGGCCTGGTTATGGAATATTTGGTGAGTTCAGCTGAAGTCTAAAAACAAGGAGGAGGCAAGTATCTGACTGAATAAATACGGATTTATAAAAGGTATCACATACACACACACACAAAAAAAAAAACCTTCTCGTATTTGTGCCAACAAATGAACTTTAGAGAGTGAACTGAGAGAAATGTGCTTTGTTACTCTCACAAAACTCTATCCTGATCTACAGTTTGGAGCCTCCAATCAGGAGCTCCGTTGCCCCTCAAACACACCCAGGGCATTAGATAATAATGTCAGAGAGGAAACCGAGCAGCCGGTCTGTCAGGTTTGAGAACCCAACCACTAGCTACTACAATAGCTACTGTGGAGAAACCTGTGGCGCACCTGACTGCAGCAGGCAGCCAGTGGAAAGCACGATCTTGAGTTTATGGACCGGCGAGGCACCACACATGCGCTGCTCAGAGCCGGCACTAAAACGCCCGCAAGCAAGGTACTCATACCTTGAAGGCAAAAACTACGTGTGTTTTTTTTTCCACCACTGGCTTCACTAACTGATAACAAGGCTGTTGTTGATCTATCAAACAGTTCAGTTTGCTCCTTTAGTCCTTGAGCCCATTTTGTTCCTCGAGACACCGCGACATCAAACATTTGAAATCTCTACTTGCCAACTGAAAGAAAGAAATAAACAAACATCCATCACGAAATCTGAAATCTATTCATTTCCATTTCGGATGAATCGAGCGATTATTACGGCGGGAGACATTCCTCCCCCCCCATTCCCATCCAAACCGCAAGTGTTTGAGAAGATCGGTCGACCAAATCCAAGCATGTGTTTTGCATTTTTGTCATCCAGTATCAAAGTCTATATCTGTTTCGCTGTCAACACACGAGGTCAATGTGAATAGATGTTAGCATGTATCAAGAGAGGGACGCGGTAGCAGTACAAGCCAATCGTCTGCGCACACGCACGCACACACACACCTGAATGGGGCCCGTGATGGTCGTCTCATTGCACACAGACGACACTAGAGCCAAAACTACACTTGCGCTGCACTAACTGCTAAAAGTGGCCTCGTGCATCATGATTAGTCCACTCACAGCGAGGCTGCAGGGGGGGGGATTAAGGTATCACTTGGCGAGCTAGTTTTAGAGATGACTAAATGCTTGTTAGGCTCCGAAACGCAGCGCAAAACACACCGCCAGGGACGGCGAACCTTTCAAAGCCGCGTCGGCTGGAATTTGTGGTAAAAACGAACTTGTTTGTTTTTTTTCAGCCCGAGAAGTCTAAAAGCAGGAGTTGTAACAGAGAGGAGTGTCCCGTCGACTTTAAACGAGGTGTCACTGATTCATTACAACTCGGGCACAGACGAGTCCCCTCCCACAGGAAGACATGGATCAAAACTGAAAAACGCAAACTGAAAATGCAAAGAGGTCGATTTTTCCGGCCTGAAAAAAATGCGACTCCCTAAACGTTACACGTCTTGTCCTCTCCAGCAGGGGCGTGGCAGAGTACCGACCCCGACTCGCAGGACTCGAGGCTTTCAACTGTTCAAAGCAAAACAAGTGAGGTTGAATAGTGCCGTTTTTTGGGGTTTTTTTTATTTCGTGACGCAAAGCATTAGAATACAACAAAGAAACGATTAAAACGTGTAAAGCGTTGGTCTCAAAATGTATCCAGGATCCCGTTTGCTCAAGAAATAATCAGTCAGCCTGCTTCAAGAGCGCAAAAACAGACAATAACAATTATTCGGGTTGACTTAGCCGAGACGGTTATATTGTTAAATTTTCTGTTCACTGAGCAATTGCTCCTTCAAACAGCTTTTGAAAGCATTGATTACGTGCAGTCAAAAATATGTAACACACACCGGGCCGCTGCTTTTTTGTCAGGTTATTTCCTTTCGAAGAACCTCCAAAGCGTGATTCAAGTTAATTTAACCAAAAAAAATGTTTTTAAAAAACGATGTCAATCTCCTCCAGCGTCAGGTCCAGACCTGCAGCCGAGCATCACTCGTCTGACTTCCCCTTCCCGAGGTGTCCGTGATGTAAGAACAAGTTTATAGGCCAGCTGACTCGATCAACCCCCGTCATCACTCACAGGGTCCCGTCTCTGCCAATGTCCTAATGCGGTTCGCAGGAGCTGATTCTAGTATTGACTATTTGACAGCATATTAGCATAATGCCAATACCAATATGCATTTTTTTTTAAAGGTAATACTGCACACACAGCTGTGAAAGCTTTTCAGACGTGCCAATCCATATCTATCAATTCTGATTAATCAGGGCCGCTTTGTTTGTCAAATGTAAAAAAAAATAAGTGTTTGAATTATCAAGGCAGAACATCTTTTTGTCTGCAGTCAACTGGCATAAATCCCACATTTACCACACAGATGCTTTATTATTCCGTTAAAGACAATAAAAACGATGTGAATTTGAAACATTCTTTCAATGTCCTGCATGTAAAGCAGGTTATCAAGTTGTGCGTAATTTTCTGTTCAGTTTTATTCTGCTTTACTCCAAACACAGCCCATTTGAAAGAAAAGCCCTAAACAGACTGGCTGCGATGTCCTATCAAATCATTCAGTGAGCTCTTGCGGTTTTTTATGGACACTAAAACGAGATAATAGCTTTTACTCAGTGGAAACAACAAGAAACTAATTGCTATTTTTTTTTTCAACACAAATGGGTCCCGCTAATAATTGATGCTTTTAACAATCTCTATAACTCAGCATTAGAGCCAATGTAATACCGAGAGGTCCGGGAGGAAACACCACGAGGGGATGGCTCGCTCTTGTTGTTAAAAGCCGGACTGCCCCTTTAATGAGAGTTTGGGGGAAAGGGGCAAAGGGAGCTGCAGTAGCTCGACTATGCAGAGCTGCAGCAGCAGCAGGAGGACAAACCCACTGACCTGCTGCCACAATTGTAACACGTAAAAGAAAACTAGAAGAAGCAGGTAAAGGCGAGCGAAGTATAACAACTGCTCACCAGACGTACAGGGTGTGTATTGTTTACACATACACACCCAGGTTTAATGTCGGAAAAATATGCCCCCCCCCCCTCCCATCTTCTCTTTCTCTCTCTCTCTCTCCCCCCCCACCCCACCAAAAAAAAAAAAAAAAAAACCCTCAAAGCTAACGCTAGCAGGACATTAAAGAAGTGGCCACCCAGCAACTTCCGAACGGACTCGGGAACAATTCGATTACCGACGAATGCAAACACAGCGCGAGCGCTTTGAAGTCGGACGCTCGTGCGCTCGCTCAGCGATGAATTCTCGTTTTTTTTTTTTCTTGGGTCATTTTTAAGCTGATTTTTTTTTTTTTTTTTTTCCCCCGTGTAACGCTGCAATAAAGCCTTACAGAAAAAGGGCGGATTATCATCAAAACATCAAACTTATCCCAAGAAAAAAAAAAAAAAAAAAAGAAAGAAAGAAAAAAGGGGGGGCACGGCGGCGGCAGCAGCAGCCGGGGAGTGAGAGGGAGTTAAAGTGGTATTAAAAACCAGCACGTTTAATGCGTCAGTGCTCCGTGGCTAACGGGGGGGGGGGGGGGGGGGGGAACAGGAGTTCGGTACGGTGTTTTATGAATTCATCCCGGGTAGAGAAGATGAAACCCGGGCTCGGCCCTCATACACTCCAGGAGACAGAGAGAGAGAAAAAAAAAAAACACCTTTCCAATCCGAGCTAACATTAGCCGAGCACTGTTAGCCTAGCATGCCAAGAGGGTTAGTTAGCTGGTGGCTAATGCTAGCAAGATCCCCACAGTGGGAAGAAATCGGGTTAAAATCACAACCTGGGCTAATTTAAGCAACCGGATTCATATCCCCCCCCCCTCCCCTCCAACCCGGTTTCCTTTAACTCGGGATGGCGCAATCGTGCGGGCAGCTTTCGCTTCTCTCTCTCCCCCTCCCCTCCCTCCACAGACCAGAAAAGTCCCAGTCCGAATACATTCCCCTACCCACCTATTAACATGGTCGCTCCCAGATCCACATAGCACGGGAAGAGGAGAGAGCATTTCCCACATTCAACAAAAAAAAAAAAAAGAGGCAACAAAACTCCGTGCTACGATCCTCAATCTGCGGTCAGCGGAGCCCTCCGACACAGTCCCAAGCCCGGTCGGGTTGGAGGTGCAGTCGGCTGAGGTCCCCGATCGGCCGGCTGGCAGCGTTTTAGTGTATCTTGGTGTTGTTGGTGCGGTGCGCTCTCCCTCCCTCTCAGCAGCACTGCCAGGCGGTAATGGCGACTCTCCCTCTCTCTCCTCCACTCCCCCCGCTCTGAGTCTATGTCGCTCGACCTCCTCCCCCTCTCTCTCTCTCTCTCTCTCTCTCTCTCTCTCTCTCTATCTCTCCCTATTGATCCACACCTGTCTCTCTCTCTCTCTCCAACTTCACCTTACTGCCGTTAGAAAAATAAATTAATAAAAAAAAAAAAAAACATAAAACACATTCCTCCGTGGTGGAATGTAACTAAGTACATTTACTCAATTACTGGAGCTACATAAGTTCAGATTTAAGGTATTTATTAATAATAATAATAATGCAGTGTATTTGTAGAGCATCTCCCATACACGAAATGCAGTTTAAAGTGATTTACAGCAAGAAAATGACATGCAGTGCTTCACATAAAAACAGATATAGTTGTACTTCATTTAAGCATTTAAGTATTCTACTGCACTAAATGTCAAATAAATATTCAACTTTTTTCTCCACAAAATCTCTATGACCACTTTGCTACTTTTAGATTTAAAGATTTGAATAACCTTTCGGTCCCAATAGATTTCCAAATTTTGTCATTTTGAATATGAATTTTTCTGAAAGACTTAAAGTTTAGATGTTTTAACAGACTAATTTGGTGTTAATTAAATTGGCACGGTGATTTTGGAGCTGTAATCAGGCCCTGTAGCGCAGATGTCCTCTTTGCCATACTGGCTTATATAAAGTAAAGTAAAATACAGCGTCCAAAAGTACGAGACCACAAGTGAAGCTGTTTCTATTTGGCATTTGATTCTAATTTAATCCAAAATGTTTCACTCCAAATGAGTGAGTTTAACAATTTGAGTTGAAGCATATTTGTTCGCCCCCTTTTGCAGCATCGAGCTGCAGGCAGTCCATCAGGAATGTCTGTCTTCCTCAGTCTTCATCATAAATGTTCGGTGGGGTTGTGGTCAGGTGACTGTGGAGGAAAGTCCATGACAACTTTTCTTTGGTCTTCAAGTTTTTCAAAGCTTTAAGGCTCATCCATCCTGCTGCAGTTTGAATCCTTTTCCACGAAGATCAAACCGGAGGGTGGAGCTTGTTTCTGAAGGATGGAGCGCTAATTCTCCTCCGTCAGGGTGGAGTCGAATCGCTGCGAGTGTCCAACTCCAGACTCGAAGCTTCACTGTGGTATCATTCTCTCTTTTGTTCGCCTCCTTACATCCACGCTTCTGTTACTGACACTCTTCTTAAATTCCCGCAACAGAGGTATTGAGACCAAGTACAAAGGATATTTTTCGGCAGTAATTGCCGACTGCTGTGCAGAACGATGAGGTTCAAATTCAGGAGGTGACCGTGTTGTTTTTGAGTTGTTTTTTGGTTTCCTAACTCCAGCCATGTTTTTTTTTTTTGTCACAAACCCCAAGTGTTCTGCGAAAAGTTAACGTTTGCTGTACATCGCACGTCTCAAAGCATGCAGTAGGTCTCACTCTCATCCACAACAGGAAAACGTGTAACTGTCACGGCTAGGCAGCCCGAAGCGTGACTATCTCACGTTTCGCTGTAGCGGGCGGGCGTGTCTATTTCACGCTTTGCTGTGATACCATGGTGGCCTGCTCATGAGCGTGATGGATGGGTACAAGTGGGCAAATTATCAAATGCAAACATTTGCTTAACTTTTAACTGCTGTTTCTCAGCTTACTTTTGGAATTTGTGATTTGGCTTGCAGTGCTTTAAAAAAAAAGAAAAAAAAAGTATCATCAGACTTAACAAATAACAAAACTGGCAGATAAAGACGTCGCCGCCGCCAGCATGGAAAAGTTAGACGATGAACTAAAATCTGCTTAAGAGGACGAAACAGACAGCGAGGGGGAAACCAAACAAACCCTCAATGTGTCTGTGACCTACATGCAGGAGCGCGATAAACGCAAGCAGCACATATATCACATGTAATCTGAAAGGAGCCAAACGTGTCTCTCTCATTGTGTGACTTTCATCCTGTTTATATAAATATATAACACACGTCTCTTTCTCCCTTTCTGCCTTTGTGTCTCTTTCTCTGATTCATTTCAATAATCCTCTTTATTGGCATGAATGTTAGATGAGCCGTGTTGCCAAAGCATCTAAATACAAATTAAAATTTCTCCCTCCCTCTCACTCTCTCTGTGATATCATTAGGGATTTTCTTTTTCCGGTGAAAATTGTTTAATTATGGATAGTGTTGCCTGCAAATTTGCTCAACAGCGAGTGCCGGTTCAGATAGCTGCTTCCTCGTAATCAGTTTATCAATCAGTTGATCAATTTTGGTTTCCTGGTAAAGTATCTTTTTTTTTTCTGTCACTCCGCTTCCAGAAACTACACTTTTAAACGAGCGGAAACAACATTTGTGCCGCGCTGCTGTCTAAATATTGACAGTAATGAAAAGAAAAGCCTGCAGACGTTGTTAGATAATGGTGGGCCGTGGGAGCACAAAAGAAAGTCCGCAGTGAAAACCCCTTCATTTATATTTCAGTTGTTCTGGGTTTTGGATCAATACGGGCTGCTGGTTCCAGTGGATTCCCTCGAGTGCAATGTTGTGTTAATGAGCCTCAGAGCTGAGAAAGACGACACTCCCTCGGATAAGAATGAACGCGCTCCATGTGCGGATGGGTCAGGAAACCACACCAGCTGAAATGTATTCTTAGCTAACACATAAATAACATGAAATCAGGAGAAAGTTGTCCTTGTTCCTGAGACAAATACCCCCCCCCCCCAGCCCCCCGCCTGTCCTCCCCTTCCTAAGGTCATTCACAATCTGTTCCTGATAACAACCTGCATTTAGTAGTTTAACAGTTTATTCATTGTGCTCTTACGAAGTTCTACTGACATCTCAAACACCGACGGGTTTTGGGTTCAGACCGTCAGCATTTAAGAGCGACTTCCTCTCTGAAGGAACACAAATCCATCTGAGGAGAAGAAGAAACACGGACACCAATCTGTTGGGCCTCCCCCCGTGGGAGCAGGAGGGACCCGGAGTGCATCGGATGGCTGCAGAGGGGAGGGTTTTGTGTTGAGTGTCCACGGCCTGCAAGACGTCATGCTGAATCCCCCGTGGCTGTTTTTGCACACTCAAATCGCGATGCATTTATTCTCTTTACATGCTCAGCTTTGATGTACAACAGGCTTCTGTACGTGCAGCCATTTTGCACAACAGGAACTTAACAATCATCGACATGGTGGGGGGAAGGCCGGCTTGGAGGACGGAGACTGATCTCATAAAAAATAAATAAAAGACCCCATAGATTGTTTGTGCAGCAGCTGATTGCAGCAACGTCACAGTCTGTTTGTTTTTAAGTGACCTCTTGCGGTCATATGAAACAGCATCAAACAGGAAAACAATATACTGTAGTGCATTTTCTTTTTCTTTTTCTTTTTTTTAACGCTCAAGTGCCCCCTAGTGGTCATTATTACAGGCTTAAAGGGGGAAAGTCTGGTGACCTATGACCCCTCCACCATCCCACTCCAGAAAATGCAGAAAAACAAAGTGCAACTTTAAGGCTGTTTAAACTCATGTAATTCAACACTTTAACTCACTCCTGTTTTACCATTTTTGTTTTGATACTGCGAATGAGAAGTTTTTTGTTTTTTTTGTTGATAAAGAAATATTTTGTTTGAAAAGGCTGAATTCATCCTGTAAAAACCTTCAGCAAAGCTTTTGTTGAAACCTTTAATGCGGAGAAATTGCAGGAATTTTGCACATTTGCAAGCTCTCAAAAAACAGATTGAAACTGTTACGATTGCGAGATTGCAATTTCCTGAAGGGGGTGTGAAAAATAATGAATGTCAACAACAGTGCAGCTTCTTATGTTTGGCATCTGTCTCCGACATCTTTCTTCACTCGCATACAAAACAGCACATAACAATGACACAGTTAAACAGTTGGCATATTGTGTCGTGTTTTTCATGACATACAGTGGAAACACAGGGAAGATTGTACCAAAGGATGACAATGAGCTTCTTCATGTAATGGGTTTCAGGGCAAAAGCCACCTGGAAGCAGTGCATGACAGGCTTTAACACCAAAAATCTGCAGAAAATTGGCTACAAATCAATCATGATGCTTTTAAATACTGAAGTTAAATATGTACCTTTCAGAATAGAACTCCTAGTTTGAGCAACTAAAATCGATGTAACAACAAAAAGGAGACAACTGATCCACACAGCTACACACTGACCGTCAAATGTGTGTTGTGTTTATTTTCTGTGCTTTTATTTCCCTGGTCCTGCTTGGACTGTTTTCAGCTCAGTTTTTGACACATATGCATGAGAATGTCATGCATTTGCGAGGGTTTGCTGGGAAATGTAGTGTGTCAAAGTTGAATGTGCTGAGGAGCCGTACTTGAGAAGTTTTGCGGTGGAGTCGCCGGCTGCCACGGGCGACCCCCGCTGTAGGGCGCTGCACCATCAGCACCTCCACACACAATCTGCAGATTTTTCACTTTCCGTCAGCCTTTCATGTTTCACACCTTTTCCTGGTTTGTAAAACCCTGACAGGGCATCTTTATTTCTTCCTTTCTGAGCACGCATCCTGATGCTTCAGGTTTTTTTTCTCAGAGTCTCAAAGTTTATTTTGCTCCGTCCATCCGTTTGACGTCGATCTCATAATGAGGACTTTCCAAGTCGTGCACTCTGTGTCACATCTGTAACAGCTGGTGAGGTTGGGCTGAATTCAGCCTCCACCAAACAGAGGTGCTGATGTGTCACTACGTGTTGCGCTTTCACTCTGCAGGCCGTGTTTTTCGGGCTGCAGTACTTTGTGTCTAATTGAAGAATTGGCAGTTGAGCGGTGCCTCTGCTGATATAAACAGGTCCTTCTAAAGTCAAGAAGCGTCTCCTGTGTGTCGCTGAGTTTGAGAGGGAGAGAGAGTGAGTTGTCCTTGCATCAGATCTAGAGCGGTGTCCCTTCATCTCTCTGCGTGACTCATCCTTGTTTGTGAAGAGAGGCTTGGCCCGGGTGTCAGTGGCAGATTTAATGGCCTGATATCTCTGATGTGTGGTGTCACAGGCTCGGATCGGCGGATGGGGCTTTACTTTTGCGAGGAGCTGCACAGTGCTGGAGTTTTGGGTCAACAGCGTCTGTGGACTGACAGCGTTGAGCGCCGATGAGTAGTCATTAAAGAGTTTGTTTCTGCATCGCGAGACTATCGGGGCATTCTTTGGCAACTCTTTGGGCATAATTCAGGACTTTCTGCATCACTATTAACCGTGGTAGGTCTCTGCGGTAACAACCTACAATTATGGTGCACAGTTAACCTGCGGGGGGGGGGTAATTCCAAAGCATCAACAAAGCAGGTTTTGTTCAAATTGAGGCGAAACGTGGAGATTTCTGTTCCAGAAATAGAGAAAACTTCAACTCACGTAAGCAAAGTTAGCCTGTTTAAAAATAAACACACACAAAAACTCATGTCAGGTCAAAATCAAAAATGTAAATACAAGAATTTAGCTGTAAAATCAGTGCGAAATTCAGTAAGTTGTGATTATTTTAAAATTGGAGGTAAGATAAAACATGCTGGTGCATCTCTGCAATAAAAGGCACATGAAGAGGTACCTGCTTGTACTCTATGTCTATATATCTTATTACCATGTTTACCATCTTAGTTTAGTGTGTTACCGTGGTACCATACGTTGATTAGCAAATACAAAGTACATCTGAGTCTGATGGGAGTGAAATTTTGACCTGAAGGTGGTGCTGGATGTTTTTACAGTCCAACATGAGGAGGACATGAACATCTGAACCCAATTTAAAAGGACATCCATTTGAAAGATATTTCACTAAAAATTACCTTTTCCATTGGCAAAATACGTTTTACAGTCGCACAATCTCATGCGATCACATGTGATCGCATGAGCTTTTGCACATGTGAAATTCATGTGTTCTTTCTGTAAGGGCAAGGATGCAACAGGAAAAGTCAAAGGATCACAAAGTAAGGATTCGTCCTCTGGAAACCATGAACGTCTGCACAAAACTTCATTGCAATTTTGAAATCTTCCAGTTCACGCTGATAGAATATTTAAAGAAGAATAAAAAAATTTAAAAAACACAGGACAAAACAAAAACTAAATCTGCCTTTGGATTCACAGATTCATCAGCTGATTTCCTGTGCTGCTCTTTACCCTGAGCATTTTAAAGATCATAAAACACCACAGCTCACTCAGACTCAGACTCTTTTTACTCGCTCTCGCACACATCATTCACTCGGGGGCTTACGAAACTGTTTTGTTTTTTTTTCCTTGGGAAAATCTCCAAAAAATCTACTCTGAAAGTAAAGCCTCGAGGGGGTGAGAGCTTTGAAAGAGACATCAGATCGGCTGAGAGGACACCCTGTCCTCCTGTCCTGCCCTGCAGCCCGGTGCAGCAGCTCTGGAGCTAACGGGGACGCCTGCCGTTTTAAAAACTACAGATATGTTCCTGGCACAGGCGGGATGATGTAATGTCCATAAGTCAAATTTACACTACACATGTTTTGGATTCATGCAGATGAAATGTGTCATTTTCAATCACTGGGATTTCTTTTTGAGTTTCCAGTTTTATAGTATTTTATTGTGTCTTTTTGTATATTTTTTTGTATTCTAAAGGCCCATCGAGGGACGGGCTTTGCAAACTAGTTAAAGCTATAAATACATTAGTTGTGCTCCATACTTGTCCCTATCAAAATAAACATTAAGCCTTTGTAATCCATTGCAAAAGTAATTGTATTGTATTTGCAAAGCATGGCATAACAGTAATAACAGTAGCAGTAGGCCAGTCGTAATAGTAGTAGTACTACTAGTATTGCTGTTGTTGTTGCTGATGTGGTAATATGAGTACCTGTAAAAAGAGTATTTGTCCCAGTTTTCAATCTAAAATAATTTACATCTTTCTCCTGTCTTTGTCTTTCTTGACACATTTCCACACGTCTTCAAATGAAGAAATTAAAAAGACCTGTAAAATCTTCTTTTCTGTCTTTGTGCCTATTCTGTCACGCTCTGAATAAAACTATGAAGGAAACCAGTGTGATAATCCTTTATGAAGGTCCGGGCCGGCCTATTGTGTCTGGGTGTGTGCTCAGCTGGGACGGCTGTAACACTGAAACCCAGCAGCGAGAAGCAGGAAGCCGTCTGAGTATTTATATCTCCCTTCTCTCCAACAATACGGAGCTGTGAACGAGCCAAGTCCGGCAGGATTTCACACTGACTCACCCCCAAAACCATCACAACACTCTGTTCCCTTTGACGGTTATTATCATTTAATCGTAACATGTTATCATTATATGTCTATATATCTTTATAAATCTTAGGCTTTTGTAAGAGTCATTTGAAAAGTGCCACATGAACTTGTTATCCGAGATTCTAGACCTGGGTGGCAACAAACTTGTATTTACATTATTCATGCATTCATTTTCATAGTTTTGTCAATAATACATTAAATACAGTTTCCTAGAGTCCAAGTAGATGTCTTCAAATGCCTTGTATTGTTCGACCACTACTCTAAAACCAAAATATTTTCAATTAGCTACAATGTACAATGAGAGCAGCAAAGCATCAAATTATCAAATTTGAAAGCATCAAATCCATCAAGTATTTTTTCATTTTGCTTGAAAAATAGTGACCTAATAAATCAATCAATTCATTGTTATATAAAGGTACATATAGCGTTTTAACTGACGATTGTAACAGAATGGGCAAACTGCATCTACTACAAGGCGAAAGTGTTACACTTATTGTGGCCTCTAGTGGCGATAGTGAATATAACAGGAGAAACGTATTTATCTATTGTAACTTATCTCACGTAACTTGCGATGAACTCAACATAACTTTAACCCAGGTTTGTGTCCCATGTGAAAGCAACGTTGACTTTTTTTAAATGACATATGTTTGGTTAACTTCTAGCTTATTTAACTATCATAACGTGTTTTACGTAATGTACGCAATGGAATTTGCGTAGTAACAAAGAAGGAGGGAAAAAAAAGATCTTTTCCTAAAACTGACCAAGTATTTTTGGTGCCCCGACCTAATCAAACTGCAACCATGTTACAACATAAGGTGCACGTTTATTTACCATGATGACAGTCCCCGTGGCTGTCCAACAGTCATATATGTCATTATTAATGGACAACCGAGTTGAGGTGGAGGACGACACTATAGACATATCTGCGGTCCCAGGGACAGCGGACGATGGCCTTTTAATAGGTGGATAACAACCGAATCGGGTTATTTCACCATTATTTCGAGTTTGTGTGTCTCCTCATGCAAACTGAAACGAGCTAAATCAGATTTATCTTTAAACTGAGCAGATCTACCCAGAAGAAATGTCGAGACGATGGATGAAACCGAACTCGGCTCATTAAAAAGTCAGTGAGATAAATTTAATGAAGTCCTTTATCAGTTCGAACCCAAAGACAGTATATTTAGTACGATTTTATGTGACAGGGTTTGTCATTTTGCAGCTTTTTTGAGCCTTTCCTGAAGCTGAAAGGTCACCAGCGTGAGCCCGTCATGTCCGTCGACTTCCGTCAACGAGTCCTTGAGCCATACAGCGACACCCCCACCCCCCGCCCCCACCACCACCACCTGCGACACCAGCCAGTGACCCCGAACCAACGCGTAAGCCGAGCGTCTAAAGTGTAAATGCAAAGGCAGTACAGTAAAAACCTCTCCCGGGCCGCCTGATAGCAGCGCCGAGCGTTTCATCAGACGGGGCCTGCCGCTGCCTGCCTTCATGACTTCCTCCCTTTGATCCCCGACCCCTGCAGGCATATGCAAAGTAGGCTGGGGAGACGCCGCCGGGCTGGGAGAGATCGCACGTACAGAGCAAAGAGTGGAGTAGACTGTTTCCTTTTCAGAGGTTAACGTCTGACAGCGAGGCTCACACTCATACACCGGAGTTGTTTATTATACCGGTGAGAAAACACCACCGTCCTCATTAGGCACACTTTTACTAATATATGATTTGTCGCATGACTATAGGGGAGCAAAAGAAATATAACAGATATCCCAATAAAGCTGGGAGGAAGCGTATTTATGGAGGTATTGACGAATCCGTACTGTGTAATCGACATACTTTAATGTGTTAAAGACACCATTATTAAGGGAAAAAATCTGGTTGTCGTACAGGTTGGAAGCCCCGCCCACTCCAATGTTTGCGGATGGGATATTTTCTAAACAAAGTAAGAAATATAAGGGAAACGCCTCAAGTAAATTGTTATACATTTTTAAAGCACTAAGATTTGATGTTTTCAATTATCACTTCAACTTCTCATGAAATTGGAAGTCAAAAGATGTTCTCCACGAGTGATTTGGGTGCCGTTAGCTAGAGTCATTCCTTATTATCAGTTTTCTGGCAGTTCATCTGAAAACAATCCAGTCATTAGTTGAAAATAAGAATCAAAAAGCTGTGTTTTGGGGGGGGCGTATTTGTTTGATTGACGGGCCTGTGGTGCCGTAGGGTTACAGCTGTCAGTGGGCGGGACGTAGTGTCGTCAAGTCAGATCCACCACTCGCTCTTTCCACCAGCTCGAAAGTAGCAAGATGGCGCCGGCTGAAATCCGAACTCGGGTCTTCATAACGGCCGTTCACAAACCAACGGGCGACGTCGCTGTTGGTTGCCGCTTGGGAGGAACGCAAAGTAGCAGGATATTAGGCCATAGAGAGTCCTGGTAGTTGTGCTGTGGTAGAATCATTATTATTAAGCGTTATTTTCAATCAATGCCAATTACTTTTAGTATGAATAATTCATTTTTGTCAATGTCTTATTATCCTATTTTTTGATCAAGGAACCAAACAGCTACAAACTTCCTGCAAAAAAACACCTTTGAAATATTTGACTCTCAAAAGATGGCATATTCTTAAACTAGATTGCTTTTAAAAGTATATTTAAGTTTCTTTGGGGACGTTTCCATAAACATTTCTCTGACGTCTGGGCTTATGACTCGTCTTCCACTCGCAATCGGCATGTCGTTTCTGAAGGCCACCAGCACATTGAAGATCTCCCGCGGTGCTCGGAGCTCAGCAGATACACATGACTCACAGACTCACGTTGAACTCTGACTGCCACTTTCTCGCACGTATACGACCGACAGACGACAGAATCTGATGATAATCGCGTTAATGCTGAGAGGGAAACAGCGGCGGCGCCTGCATATTCCCGCTTTCCAAAAAAAAACTTCAAAGTTCGCTCTGACGGAGCTTCAGTCTGCCAGGGATTTTCAACACACCCGCTGCTGAGCTAACAGCACTGAGAGAAACACTCATTTTTAATACAGTGCGCCTCGCCTCTCTTTCATTAGAGCTGATTCTTGTCTGCTGTATTAACACACACACACACACACACACGTACATATGAAACGCAAATCGAGAACAGAGAGAAACATTTTTAGTGACCTATTTGATTATTTTCATCAGGAGACGATGACTTTATCTGCTTAAAAGGGGAATGAAGGCGACACAAACACACATACACACACACACACACACACACACGCACACACACACACACACACACACACAAAGAGGTTTAACAAGCCTCCACAGGGGGTCTTTGCTGCAGCAGAGAGCAGCTGGCTGTCCCGGTTACTATTAACAGAAAGTGTGTGTTTGTGTTGCAGCACAAAAAAGATATTTTGGCAACAGTGTGTTATTGTGGGTGCGTGTTTGTGTGTGTGTGTGTGTGTGCTGCATGAAACCAAGTTCTACTTTATTCATGAAGACAAAAAATGGAAATACAGTCATTTCTTTAGTGAACATCTACAGGAAGTGTCAGACGGAGCGCCGCCATTAATCCTGAGACTGACTCATTCCTTCTGACGAATATTTTTTGTCACCGATTTTGTTGACAATATAAAATGTTCCCGTCTCTCTTCCAACGACTTCCCCTCACTGGTTTCGTGTAAAATCAAGAACAGGATTTAAAATCTTCTCCTTACATAGAAAGTCCTTTTTTTTTTTTTTTGTTGGGTCCCAACATTTCAGATTGGTTTAAACCAAAATGGGAGGCGTAAAAGGTGCCTCGAATAACGGATCAATTACAGGAAGTTATGGGAGGCAATCGTCACACGTAAAGGAAAAAGAAAACTAAATGGAAGAGAAGTAAAACAGGAGGCGAGGTAAGAGGAGACAAATATCTAACTGTAATTTTGTCCAATAATGAAATCGAAAGTCAACTATAACACATAAAAATGCCAAAATTCATTTTCAGAGAGGAAAATAAGTGCTGGTAGTAACGCCATTATAACCATACAGTGGCAACAAAATAAATCTGTTCCTTTATTGTTCTCCACCGCAACGGAAACGGGTACCAGGCCAATTGACAACATCAGACGGACGGCCGTCTACGAACCAGTCAATGTCAAGTATAGAAAGACGAAACCTCATAGACAATGACAACAGGACGGTCATTAAAAGGTCTTTAGTTCACTTACAAAATTTCAATCTGAAACCGAAACATGAATCTTGATCCAGACTTTCTGGTGTGAAAGGTGTCCTCAAGACCATAAAGTATCCTATCAACCGCCCCAACGTTGGTTGCTGCATTCTGTAGCGTCAAGATTTACCAAAGTGCTGTCCTCGTACTTTTGACCAGATCGTCTATGTTGGCTGGAGAGAGAAAGATGGACAGATACTGTAAGAAGAGCCCAAACGTGAGAGCGAAGAAGAATAAAGTGCAGAATGATAAGTGCGAAAGAGAAAGAGGAGAGAGGTGCCAGTCAGAGAGGTGAGAGAGGAGAACGATGTGAGGGAGGGAGGAGGCGTGAGTTGGCAGAAAGAGGGAGAGGGGAAGGGTGGGAGGGAGGGACAGAGGAGAGAGGTGACATTCAAAATTAGAGGAGAGGACGACGGTGTCAGAGACGACGAAGAAAAGCCGTTTCCCTTCCAGCTAGTGAATAATACAGACACCTCTGTATCAGCGATCTCCCATGATCCTCTCCTGCGACGAGCCTCCCTCGTCTGATCTGCTTCCCGGTTGGTGTAACTGAGGCGGTTGTGAAGGAGCTGCTGTTCAGTCGTTACAGGAAATAAGGAATGCTGCCTCCTCAGAGGGAAGTGAATCGAGGCTCAGTAATTCACACTCTTCCCATATACGAGTTGACTAAATCTGTTGTTCCTGTCAGTAGGTTTTTATTTTGTTACTGCAGCTGCATCATTGCTGCAGCAGGAAAATCCAGACTGTGAGATGAGTTCTTTGAACCTCAAAGGGTGTTTCTGCTTTTTTTTTTTTTTTTCCCCCACCTGCTGTTGTTACCATCAATGTGTCTCCATGGGTCACGCTGACTCTGCACTCTTCACCTACGTTATATAGATTCAGGGAAATGAGGAGTCGCGCAATAAAAGCGTACATCGGGCCAAAAAGCTCTCCAAAGAAACAGATTTTTACATGAACGACTGAAACAAAACAGAAATTAGCCGCCTGAAACATGATCTACATGAGGGGGATACTTCGTGATCACCCTGCATGTTCATTTTAACAAACAGGACAAAAAAAAAAGAGCTGAATGAGGAAGTGAAAGCAGAAGCACCTAAATTAAATAAAGGAAGAAAAGTAAGCGCAAAACTCCCATCTTTTCATGACTAACCGGGAAACCTGAGAGACGGAGAATAAACACACACAAACAAACACACACACACACACACACACACACACACACACACACACACACACACACACACACACACACACACACACACACAAAACAAGACACTGAACAGTGAACTTTCCTCCTGCAGTGACACAACTTCTGCCTCGGGGCAAATTTCTTCAGGAGGAAGAACAAGAGGATGTAATTATTAGTAGAAGGAAGAGATTTTGTATTTGAAGAAGTAGAAGAGAAGAAAGATGAAAAAAAAAAGTTTCATTTTACAGACATAAACAGATCAACTTCGTCTCCTCTTCGTCATCGTCATCTTTTTTGAACTCGTAAAAATATCTTGTTTGCCGTTAACTTTGTGGAGTTTCCCCTCTTTTGAAATAGATATTTCAGACCCGAAGAAGTTTAACAGAAGAGAAGCTGAAAGTCTTCGATTAACAATATGTTGACTTTTATAGCCGAGTGATGCGTCCACTGCTGAGATTTCATGAATAAAGTTACGATTTCAACGTTAAAAGTCGCGATTAAAGAGTAGTTACATGCAAAAAAAACAAAAAAAAAACTTCTTTTTTTTTTAAAATTGTAATTTTATGAGTATATTTGCAAAATAATACAAATATCATATCTTTATTCCAAAAATATTACAACTTTCATCTAATCATTATTATGAATTTTATCTAAAAACAAAACAACTTTATGCGAAATATTATACGAATTCAGTTCTTTTATGTATTTCACTTTTATTCTCACGATATAAAAAAATATTTTACAAATATTAGTAATTTATTTTCAGATATTGTGGCTTTATTCTGAACATCCTCAGATCAGTTTGTTTCCCTGCTGGAGGTGTAAACCAGTCACTCCGCGCGTCTATCAGTAATATTTCATAAAGTACTTCACTTCACCTGTATCACCATGGCAACCTCAGCCTGTTTTTAATTGGAGCCTGAGGCCAGTCTGATTCCCTTTCATCTTATACACACCCGCACGCACATACAGATGCAGTTGTTATTTCTGTTTCAATTGCTCACATCCCCACACACACACACACACACACACACACACACACACACACACACACACACACACACACACACACACACGCACACGCACACACATACTGTGCTCTGACGTGCCGGCTCCCGGTGGGACGGAGTGGTGACGAGGTGGCGTCTGTCGTCGCTCTTCATGTTGGGGGTTCACGTCTGGTTCAGATCGGGGAATGTCAGTCAGTTTGAGTCTTTGTGCGTTCGTAAAAGTGTTTGTTCCACTTGTCTTAGCTTTCTTCGTCAGCCCTGATGTCTTCGTCAGCCCTCATCCCACCGAGGAACCTCACAACTTAAAACACGATTGTCAAAAAATAAAACTCTCAACGGAAACTTCACCAGTTCATTTTTACAATGAACTCAATGGTGCTGTGCTATTAATTACTTTGTCACTGAATCCCCAACTATCATCAGGTATCTCTAGTTTTTCTAACTTTTTCTGGTGAACAGCTCAATTTGAAGATCGACAACTTTTTCTTCAAACAAACCAAAACTACCAACATGCATACTGTATGGCTTTGAACTGGAAGTGCAGAAAAAAAAAACCTCCTACTGGTCAGTTTTCCTCAGATGTCGACTCTCACGTGTCTCTTGAGATTGCTGGGCTGTGTGAAAAGTTCCCACACGCAACACAAGGAAATGGTTTTCTCTCCTGCGTGGACTCTCTCGTGTTTCCTGTAGAGTCTCTTTCTATGTAAAACTTTCCCCAGAAAAATCACAACCAAAAAGGTTTCTCACCTCTGTGGACTCTCATATGGACCTGCAGACGATCACGGCAAAGCGTGAAATAGACACGCCCGTCCCCTACGGCAAAACGCGACATAGTCACACTTAGGGCTGTCTAGGCGTGACAGTTACACGTTTAGTGAGCGTGAAATTTGTCATGTGATCCTTCATCACCAAAGTTCTGCAACGGAGGTATTGAGACCAACTACAAAGGTAGTTTGAATCCAGGAGGTGACAACGTTATTGTTGTTGAGTTGTTTTTTGTTTCCTAAGCCCAACCGATGCATTTTTACTAAAGGTTTCCTTTTTCTGTCAATCACATGGCTCAAAGCGTGCAGTAAGTTTAATTTTCATCCACAACAGGAAAACATGTAACTGTCACGCCTCGACAGCCCCAAGTGTAGCTATCTCACGTTTTGCTGTCGTGTAGCGGAACGGGCTCGTCTATTTTCCCCGCTTTGCTGCGATACCGGGTTTGAACCATGCATGTTATCAATCACTCTCATTTCAACACGTTAGAAATGTCTGCCGAGTAAAAGGCCTCATGTCGGAGATGTTTGGTGAGGGGGCCGCCACTCAATGTTTTTCTTCCTGCAGGTGTTAAAAAAAGCAAAAAAACATTTTCCTTTTCCACCAAAAAAAACCAACCCCACAAACAACGAAAACCTCTGCATGTTTACTCCGATGCACTTTCATACCTGCGAGCCAAACATGACCCAGAAGCAGACAACTCACAGACTGCATCTGTTATAGTGCTGTGCAGAGGAGAGGGAGCAGGACCAGCACGCTTTTATATCAGGATTCAGACCAGACTCAAAGTCTACGTTCAGGACTCAAAAACTGACTTCAAAAATACAAAACAATAAAGCACATTTTAACCTTTGTCTTGCTATCGTCAGCGTGATTAACGTGGAACGATTGTAATTTCACCATGAACCTGAACCTTGAGAATAGAAACATCAAATTTTGTGTAAAACTCAGGGAAATCGGCAACTGAGATTTCAACGGGGGCAGAACGTCACTATCCAAGACCGAAGGACATTCAGAGGGTTGCGCACCCGTGAATTCGTCCCCCAGAATCATACCGTCGACACCGAGTTATCTACTGTGACGTTCTGAGGCGTCCAAAGGAAAAGAGCGCGTCACTTTTGCTGCGACGCGACGGTCCTCGGGTTCTCCGACTCTGGAGAAATGTGTGATGTTTTAATCTCTCACTGTAAAACGATTTAATTGAGAAACGGCAACAATGAAGAGTCAGAAATGAAACCGTTATCGTCTCTATAGATTATCCAGTCACAAAACACAGATGTCTGGCCCGTCTGTCCCGAGGCTCGAGGGACCCCGGCGAACCACAGAGCTTATTAACCCTCCAACACACACAATCCAATTCATGCATCGACGGACCAGTGACTACACACTCTCTCCGCGCACACACGCACACACACACACACACACACACACACACACACACACACACACACACACACACACACACACACACACACACCTTTAACGAGCCAAAGGGAGGGCTCTATCTTCTGACGGGAGAAGTGAACAGAATGTTATATCCCATCTTTGTTCTGTTTCAAACCAGTGGAGCACACAGCATCATGGGAAATGAGACGGGGAGGCACTCAAATGTCCAATTTCCCCTGAAAATACAATCAGACGCTCCGCGAAAAGAAAGGAAAGGTCCTGATGGGTCCAGCGTGGGCTGACGCGGCTGCTTTTGCGTCGACATAAATCGAGGGGGCACGACAGCGGGCCCTGCAGCAGAAAGGAAGGCGAAAGAGGAGGACGTGAACGAGAGCGAGCGGAGGACAGAGAAGAGAGGGAAAGAGTCGGCATGAAATCGTCAGTCCGAATAATCAACAAGTGATGAACAAAATATATGGTTCAAAAGAGAAAAAAAGAAAAGAAAAAAAAGGCCGAAGGTACAAGCTTGTTTACCTGAACTATTCAGTGGAGAAATTCATTCTCATTTCCAGCTGCCCATTAAGGTGTTTGTTGTGTCTCTGTGGGTCAGGCTAACTTTGCACTCTCCTCCTTTGTTGAAGAGATTCGGGGAAGCGAGGAGTCGCACAAAACGGTGTATAACAGGGCTAAAAGCTCGAGTTAAATGCAGTTTTTCAGGTTTTCTAAATGAATCATTTTCAAAATTAGCCGCCCGGAGCGGACATCTTTCTGACTGCTTTGGCGATCTAAATCAGGTTTTATGGGAAGCGTCAGGGAGTTCAAAACTTCACAACGGGGGTTAGAGAGTGCAAAGTTAGCCTGACCCATAGACACACAACAGACACATTAATGGGAAACAGAAACCAGAATCATCCTCTAATACATAAAGACTTTCTCCGAAGCAAAAGGCTCCTTAAGCTCATGGGTATTGTGGTATGCAGACCCTTTTGTGAAAATGACACCAACCGTAACGTAAATCGAAGTCACTATATTTTCCATTAGAGCTACGTGTCTCTCCGTCAGGTGTCGATGAAGATATAATTTAAATAAAATACTGAACGGGTGGATAAAACACTTCAGGGATTGTCCCTCTCACTTTGCAGCTCGACGTAGGTGGAGGAGGTAGAAGAAGAAGAAGAAGAAGAAGAAGAAGAAGAAGAAGAAGAAGAAGAAGAAGAAGAAGAAGAAGAAGAAGAAGAAGAAGAAGAGGGGTGGGGTGTCATTTTTTAACCGTTTTCTCCCAAAAGAAGACAGATGACTGGAGGAGTGCGGGGGGGAGGGGGGGGGAAGCTGCCTTAACGAGAGGACACACACACACACACACACACACACACACACACACACACACACACACACACACACACACACACACACACACGCACACGCAGTGACACAGCACAATTGGAACCAGCTGCTGCTGTTTATCCAGCCACAAGCAATGCAGCTGCGTCGCCACGGCAACGAGGCAACGCTCTGGGGGACTGTAGGCGAAAGCAGCAGATCGCAAGGTCAACGAGGAGTGTGTCCACGGACAGAGAGAAGAAGAGTGTGTGGGAGAGACGGGGGGAAAAAAAAGAAGAAGAGGAGCACGGAGAATCTTTGACCTCCTTCACGACGAGCCAAAAATAATTACAAAAATGCAAAGTAGCGTTTGAACCTCCAAACAAGGCGAGGAACGCTCGCCCCGGTGCGGAGAAACGTTCGAGGAAAACACCGAGAGCTCAAACCGTTTTTTGACCACCGTTTTTTTTTTTCTTCCCGTCAGCGCTCCGGTCCTCGCACGTGGAACTTTTTTTTGCATTCGCCAGGAACGACTGCAGAGTAGCTCAGCAGTTCGATTTACCCGCGCACATCGACATGTCGAGACGGCTGCGACGGCTGGCCGATTAAAATAAACCACTCACCGTCGTGAAACAACTGTCGGAACGGAGAGCCGGACATCATTTCTAAAAGGTTTGAAGAAGAGCTGGAAGAAATCTGGAACTGTTGAGAAAGCAGAAAGTAAACGGCTGCATCACTTAGCTGACGGTCAGTCGATCGCGATAGATAAACTGGGAAACAACCAATTGTTGTTGCCGTGAAGGTTGAAGAATAAAGTAAATGCTTGTTTAAGTCGTAAAAACGCCGTTGCTGGGCAACGGCCGTCAATCGGCAAGCTAGCAGGCGGGTAGTAACGTAATGCCGGAAACATAAAAGGCACGGTGAGGGAAAAGATGAAGCCGTTGGGAAGAATGAACATTTTCCTCAGGTAGGCCTGTCGTCTAAGTTACGAAGGCAAACATCTACGCGACTAAAATCACAATATATTAGCTTTAACGTCCAACGTGAAGCGAACTTCCACGGCCGCCGTCATTTCCGTAAACGTCGGCAAAAAAAAAGGTCCCAACTCGTGAACTCGAGGCTCCTGGAAAATTTTGGGAGTCCCGACGTTGTGAATTCCACAAGAGGGCGCCCTTGGACTCTCTCACATGCGCATACCGCATTTAAAAGCGTGAAATAAGACACGCGCCTCCGGACGACGCGCTCCACCTATTTTGCCCTCCGCGCAGCGTTTACCTGCAAACCCAACTCAGGCTTGATTGGTCGGTAATCCGATACCTAAATCTGCACGCGGAGTCTCCAGATTGGACATTCAAATTGCGGGATGTGTTTTTACAGCGATTACACATAATGTAACAGATCCATATTTAAAAAGATGAAAATGGCTTCACGTTAACAAATAGGAATCGCGATGAGCTACAAGTTATGGATACGTTGAAACCCACTTCTGTCACCTCGAGTGCAAACTTGACCCAACAGCCTAAACATTGACAGCTCAGCCGAACGGAAATAAAAATTATTATTTTTTTAAATCGAATGTGTGCAGTCTGCAAATTTCACCGAAGTTATTTGAAGTTGTTTCATAGTTTTTGCAGCGTGTCCACATTTCCGCGACGATGTCAGTGGTTTCAACTCGCGGGTCTTTTTCTCCCGCCGCGCCTTATGAATCCGAGGCTTCACCTGCAGCCTCAAACACGGAGCAGCAGCAGGAGAAGAAGAAGAAGAAGAAGAAGACGACGAAGATGAAGGAGCAGTGTTTGTTTCTATGTTTATAAAAGTCGTTTTCTTCTTCTCTAATTTGGGAATGCAGGATGTGGTTTTCATAACAATGAGGGGTTATATTTCATTTCAGTGCTGACTGAGGCACAAATGCACAGACAAACACACACACACACACACACACACACACACACACACACACACACACACACACACACACACACACACACACACACACACACACGCGCGCGCGGAGAAAAAAAAATGACTGGAATAAGCATCTTTGCACACATAAAGTCGCTGGTTTTCATACAGAAACACTCCTCTGGAAAGACGGATGCAAATGTGAGAAGCGTACAAATGCAGGCATAGAAAGCCACAAAAGAGTATTTGCATTCACTGACTTTCACATACACACACACACACACACACACACACACACGTATTACAGTGTGTGTTATGATGCTAATGTACAACAGTCACTGAACACCGGCACAAAAGACGGTGGAAGATGGAGGAGAAGGAAGATGTTGCTGGAGGAGCGACAGACGTGATTCGACTGCAACTGAATCTCAATTTCTTTTCCATTTCTAAAAAACTATGAATACAAATGTTTGTCGATGGGCTTTTTCGACGATGCGAACGCAGCTAAAACTGAATAAACAACAACTACGACGGAAAAACTAAAAAGACAAATGAAATTATTTGCCGTTTCAATGCAAAAACGGAGCAACTCGTACCAAGAAGAACAGCAAAAAAAAAAAAAAAAAAAAATCGGATTCGTGTCTTTACAGAAAACCGCGAAAGAGAAAATGGAGAAACGTATGTTTTCTGTTTGTTTACTTTAACATTCGCGCCACACGTCACGAGACTCGTTCTCTGCTCGTCGACGCCGATCACCGCCTGAACACGAGGCGGGTCAAAAGCGGTCGGGAGCGACGTCGTTCGACCTTCGCAGCTTCGCTCCGGGGAGTGAAAAGTCTTCTCCACAAAACTTCACAAGCACGACACCTGTAAGACGTTAATTCAGTTCTCTCGGAAAGCGTCCGATGAATTTATTCTCTTGATCCAGGAAGTTTTAACAAGCCAACATAACCTGAATCAATAATATATTTCCCTCTCGTATATTATTCATGGGCTCAGTGGCGGTGACTCACATGCAGGAGATGAAACTGAGGCGAGATGAATAAATAAGACCCATCGATCCATCTGTTTTTTGTTTTTTTTAATGATTTATTAAGTTATTTTCCTCTTTGCTTTGAACTAAATTGGGAAGAAACCCAATTTTGACAACATCCAGGGGACAGTTTTTTTTTTTTTTTTTTTGGATGTGAAGTTTTCCCTGAGAGCGAAGGATGAGAAGCTTCACCTCCTCTCCTCCCGCCTGTCTGTCTGCTTCATTTCCTGCGTCGAAATAGAGTTGACTTCCTGATACAAGGTTAAATGAGTTTGATGTTAACTGTCCACAGAGGCAGAGAGAGAAGGCGGTGGGTGGGGGGGGGGGGTGGAGAGGGATGGGGTGAAATTAATATGCTGACTGATGGGTCGACATCATCCCGCCGCGCGTGTTCAGCATCCAGGATTTCCAAACGGAGAGCGTCACGGGCATCTTGTGAGCTTTCAGCTAGAATCACAACCGTGTTTTTTCTAAGAGCGGTGCCACAAAAAACAAAAAGAAGAAGAAAATCAATGTTTTTCTTTGACAAAATGGGCCGAGATGTTGCAGCACCAAAATTGATTTCTCAAATAGGAGAAAGCAGAGATGGAGTACTGAATGGCCCCGGGAGATCAGTGGTCTCTCCACCCCCCGCCCCCCAACAGGGTCAAGGGGGGTGGGGAGGGGGGGATCGGTCACACCTCACAAATGGAAAGTCAAGAGAGGTGTCAAATGGCCGCTGGGTGATGTAAAAGGATGATGAACACGCGCAAAACGGCCACAGAGATGCAAAATGACCTCAGAGAGATGCGAAACGGCCACAAAGACACAAAACTGCCACAGAGAGACGTACAGTGACAAACACAACACAACCACTGAGATGCAAAACGACCTAAAAAAAGACTCAAAACGATGACAAAAGTTGTTTGAGAACAAAAGGTGGCCGCAGTTAGTCTTCGTTTTATATCTCAAGTGAAAGCAATTGAGTTTTTGAAAATGTATAGCTGTTGATTTGTGGGCTATTAGTCTGGTATTTTCCCTCTCTTGAAACCATTAAATATACACACACACACACACACACACACACACACACACACACACACACACACACACACACACACACACACACACACACACACACACACAGGGAGGGGGATGTTTCTCTGGAGAGGTGACAAGAATGAGCAGACAATAACTCGCCCTCAAATGGGAAAATCTGTTTCAGTCTTTGTGTGTTTTGTGTGTTTTTGTATGTGTGTGTGTGTGTGCAGTTGACTTACCCGTGTTGTGGGGACATACATACTTTCATACAGTCACGTTGTGGGGACTCCACGTCCTTTTGGAGACGTAAAGAAAGTCTTAATTGAAAGTTAGTTGGTAAGCGACGCCTTGATTTAAGGTTAGAGGGAGGTTTAGGTTTATGTAGTCCGTGTAATGCCCTCTGAAGTGATGCAAACACCACTGTGTTTTTATATGTGTGTGTGTGTGTGTGTGTGTGTGTGTGTGTGTGTGTGTGTGTGTGTGTGTGTGTGTGTGTGTGTGTGTGTGTGTGTGCGCTCGTGCGAGCGCTCCAGGCATGCGGGTGTTTTGCTGCGCCTACACACTGAAATACTTCACAGCTGCAGTTCTCAGTTTCTGGCAGAGTGTGCAAGTTTAAAAAAAAATGCCTGTTTTTAATGCAGTCTCAGTCTGGTCCCGTCACTGACTCCGCCTCCTCGTTTCATGCCCCTGCAAAAAGGTTTCCTACATTTCCCAAGATGCTTTGCAACAAAAAGTGAACTCAAAAACAGCTGGTCAGTTTTACCAGAGATTGGTGTTACTTTTATCCTCCGTTGCTATTGCTGTTAGTTGGGTGATATTTCATACAACAAACTTAGTTTCTAAGATGATGGAACATTAAAAATCTTTTTTTAATTTTATTTTATTTTTTTAGTAAGTATCCACAGATGGATTAGCGTAACAGTCCAATGGCCCAGACCCTCAAGGAACCAGGGGTCCCTTAGGTCAGAGCCTCAGTTGGAAGTTATTTGCACAGATTCATGCTGGAAAGTCACTGAAACATCTACAAAGTGATGTAAAACAGACGGGAAACGACCACAAAGAAGCAAAACAATAACAATGACACGCAAAATAACCACAAACAGACAGAAAATAAGAATAAGAAGTCACGATTTCTGCCCTCACCGTTTTCAAATCCAGTGCTTTTGTCGCGGCAGACATTTTAACTGAGGCGTTACTAATGACAACGAGGGACCCGGTGAACCCTGTCGGGGTGAGGAGGACAGCTGCTCACCTGTCAGTCAGCGTGGAGGGGATAAATCACACACCTCCAGTAAGAGACGTCGGCCGTGAGGAACACATTAGAGAGCGGGACGGGAGGCGGTTTCAAACAGCTGCCAAACGCACCGATATTTTATGTTCTACATGGCTACTTTCTTCAACTTGCACCCGGCGCCCTCTGCTGGCCACTCATGGAACTGCTTGGTGCCGATTAAAGGAACATTCGAGGGTATTTTTGGGGTCAATCTCGCCTCTTATATTAGACGTGTTGGACCAGTTTTAAAGAGACATGAGCCATGAGGCTTGGTGGAAATCATCATCAAACACACTCATGTACGCAAACTATAAATGATATACTGTATGACTTTAAGATCCAAAATCTATGATCATTTTATTGGTTTGTTTTCACTAAACCAACAAAAATACACAATAGGAAGAGATAAATTGATTTACATATTCACAAAATTGTATTCACTGTATGATACAGAAAATTGCCTCATACTATAATATGCTCAAATTTTGCAGCATTGGAACTCTAGGAAATGAAATTTAAATGCTATCAACAAATACTCTCCCTGCCTTTTATGCAGCATTATATTCACATAATTTAGCTTCTCACAAAACTAAACGCATCCCATTTGTTCATAAATACTGTATTACACCAGACAGAGCTTTCCGTGGAGCTTATTGTGCGTTACGATAGCAGAGAAGTGTACGATATGTCACGAGCACCTTCACGTGCGTCGTCCTGTCAGTCGACCAGCTGACTTCCTGTTAGAGCTGTCAGTCAAGTGTTGATTTCCTCTAGTCTCTGGACCACAGCGGACGCCACCTTCCGGTACGCCTCCGCCTGCACAGTGAAAACAAAAGCAATAATAATTTGCAATATTTAGAATTATTTCATGTTTTTTTTATCTGATTGTATTGATTATTATTTTATTTTTTTAAACTAAATTGACAAAACAAAACAAAATTAAAAGTGATCAGAATGAAATCAGGAAAAGCCAAAGTAGAATAGATTCAAATAGATTGCAACAATAGAGAATAAAATCAGCTCAGATTCAAATAAAATCAAAACAGAATGAACTAGAGGAGAAGAATTAAATGTAAAAGTCAAAACAGTAAATAATAAAGTAGACCTAAGTAAAACAAAAATGAAAAAATAAAAGATGAGAACAAAAAACAGACAAAACTAAATGGAACAAAACAAATCAAAAAGTACTAAAGTAAAATAAAATAACATGACAATAAACTGATTAAATAAATACATAGAAATGAAACAAAGTAACATGAAATAAAAAAAGATGATAGAAGACAGTATGGAGACCTCGGGGCTGTCAGGAGACGAGACGACCACCGGCTGTCCTCTGTCTGACATCTCTCTGATGTTCAGGTGAAGAGGGATGTCACCTGGACGGAAACACACGTACGGAAAATCAGACACCGAAGAGAAAAACACAGCGATAATGTTTTCACTCCATCTCCAACAGAAAATTAAAGGTTCTTAATTAAAACCTCTGATAATCAACTGCAGAGAATGAAAAGAAATTAATCGCCAGCATCGTGACATCGCAGAGCTTGAAAGTGAAACCGGCCTCTGACCTAACATCGTGACTCCCAGAGTGTCGGCGAGCTGCCGGGCGCCATCGGAGCCGAAGATGTGGGTCAGATGGTTGCAGTTGGGACACTGGAAGACGCTCATGTTCTGCACCAGACCGAGAACCTGCAGGAACAAAAACCACCGAACGCTCCTGTTGTTACTTCATCCATCGAGACGGTCGACAGAGCAGCTGGAAACCTGCTGAACGTTACTCAGGGTCAATCAAAAGGTTCACAGACGGTTCTGTTGCAGGTTCTTGTGTATCTTTGGGATTATACAACAAGCTACCGACTAAATAAATGTAATTAAAATGAATTCATATTGTGGGGCAATTCGCTCTCAAAATATAAAACTTTTTGTCGGAGCGAACTCCGTTTCCTTGGCAACGCACGGGGGATGACTTATAACTGGAAAACAATCAGTCACGTCAGTAGACTCTTATGTAACGTATGCAATATTTACTGCTCCTGGCCGACCCTTAGCAACGACCCTAGCAACAGAGACGGTTCACTTTCCAGTCCGTTTTAATGCTCTCCAGAGATGGTGGGATTTCTCAAACTGAATAAATATCACACATAGAAACACTAAACTCCTTTGCCAGCTCAATCTCGTTGTGACCAAGATATCTGCTGAAAAAAGAAATCCATAAACACATGTATTTTTAATCTCATGATCCAAACTAAATATGGTAACGGTTTTTCACAGCATTGTGAAATCCCAAAGTCAAAAATTATAGAAAAAAAATTTCACCAAATTTCCCAACATGTTTTTATCAACCAAAATATTCCGCTTCAATGATGGCGGAATGATATTTTCTACTGACGAGCCCGGTACGCTGTCACGCTAATTTGAGCAGGCTCCAAATGTAGAGCTGACCAATCACTGCGTCGGAACTACTCGTTGTACAATCCGTTCGTCAACAACAAGAAAAGTCTCTGAACTTTTCGATTGTCGCTCGTGACTTTACCGGCACGTTCACTTTCTTGAACATCTCGGCTCCTCTGCGAGCGTCCAGCAGGGCGATGTCCTGCGGCGTGGACACGATGACCGCACCTGCAACAACACACACGTCATTTAGCTTTACTTTACGCGGAGCAGGTCTAATGCACTTCGGCTGGCGACGACATCTTTTATAAAATAAGCGGAGTGTGATCGACCGACCCGCTATTGGGATGTTCTGGGTGATTGACAGCTGCACGTCACCCGTCCCGGGAGGCATGTCCACCACCAGGTAGTCTAACGGCCCCCACTCCACCTGCGGACCCCACACAAACACTTCATCTCTGCTTCGTCAGCATCCTCGGAGTCACTCCGTAGAAAATAATTTCGACTCCTCACCTGCCTGAGCAGCCTCTCGATAGCAGACATCACCATCAGGCCCCTCCACACGATCGGAGCCACGTCCTCCACCAGGAAACCCATCGACATGCTGACAGACAGGAGGACAAGTCATGAGAGAGAACAGGTGGGAGCTGCAGGCACATTAGACAAGAAGACGTAATCTAACGTCGTGGATCGTCTCACCAAGGAACGCCGTAGTTGGTGAGAGGGACCATCCGATTATCTGGAGGGGGAAAAAAAAAAAGAAGACCGAATCAGTTTAAAGTCGCAGGAAATTTATCAAAATGTTAAAAACCTTTCAGCTGGTCGTACTGTCGGTGAGCTCCGGGTTTCCTTTCAGGTTCATCAGTTTGGGAATCGACGGGCCATAGACATCAGCGTCCAACAGGCCGACAGACTTCGACTAAGAAACAAAGAAAACATCGACTCCATCAGTGCAGAACTTTGTACATAACTGTTATCTCACTGGAAAAAAGGAAAAAAATCAACTCCTTACCGGATCATTGGCCATTAATCCGAGAGCCAGGTTCACTGCAGAGACATAAAAACACACATAAGACAATTCTGACTGGAAACTTTCACACAACACGCTGCAGGAAATGTATTTCATCCATTCATTTTTTTATTCAAACCTTCTCTTCGTTTGTTTTCAGACAAAAATCAAAGCTACGTTAAAAATTATGAAATAAAAACTGTTTTATTTTTTTACCCTTAGAGCCTACATGGTGTCCAGATTCACATCCTCTCTTCTCGGTTGAATTGTTCAGTAAGAATTGATCACAGTGAGGTGCAGCATATATGAAATGATATCTTTAGTAATCTCTTCGACCATTTTTAAAACTCCTAAAATATTAATTGCACACTCTTAAAGCTTTGGATCGACTTGAGCTGGAAGAATAATAATAACGGAAGAGTGGTCCACCCTTGAGCGGCAAATTCGCAACGTACCTGCGGTGGTGGACTTGCCCACACCACCTTTCCCTGACGCCACGACGATGACCCGTTTGACCCCTGCGATGGGCTTCTGCTTGGGAAGACCCTTGGCCATCTGCTGCCGCTGCCTCTCCTGTAACGCCTTACTGTCCACCGACCTCTGAGACACAACGTCAACAGGGAGGTAGACAACGTCAACAACATCCACGGTTCAGAATTTGTGACTCTTCATGACTTTAATCGTTAATTAAGTTCCTCTTAAAGTAGCTGTATATACTGCTCTTTGTTAACATGATTATGTACACCGTTACTGTCACTTTTACAGAAAAAAAAATGCTGTGTGATGGATCACATTCATGCTGAATTTGCATAGTTCGAGACATTTGAAAAAACGTCCAAAAATACACGGTGCCTAAACTCAGTTTTTGCCAAATCAAAAGACTATTTTAAATTGACCGAATTTTACATGAAGGTTAGTGAGAAATTTGGGTTATTCGTTTGTAAAACTCTTATCTTTTTTTTTTTTTTTTTTTTTTACCATGCCAGTTGCTCTAAACCAGAATCTAATTAAAAACATTTTAACGTTTGCAGCTACAGACCTGATGGACCTTCCGTATGTATAAATGCTGACTTGGTCATTTCACCAACATGGCAAAATACTCTAAACGCTCAGATAAATGAATATAAAAAGATAATAATAAATAACAGTGAAAAACACAATTTAATATATATATATATAAAAAAAAAAGAAACACCATATGTTTCCATTTAATTGTGTTCTGGACATGATATGTCTTTAACATACGCTTACTTAAGAAATGCGGCTTTTATTTTGAATACAACACTTCCGGTCGTGATGTTGTGCTCACAAGAAGCTATCTGCTAATGTAGCCGAAGATGCGCGAGCAGAGAAACAGACAGAAATGTCACCTGGCAGCGTTTTGACTGCACACAGCAGGCAGCTCCGGCATTTATCTCGGTCCCGGTCCGAAGAACGGAGGATTTATTCACGGATATTCTCAGGAAATGGGAAAGTCTGCTGTACGTGAACAGAGCCATGTTCTTCTGTTTGGACGCTGCTCACACCAACGGGCTGCACAAATTACGCATGCTGGTGGCGGAAGGGAATAATTTTCATTTTCTTTTTTTTTTCTTTTTTTAACAAAATGTGACAGATGTGAGAAATAATAGTCACCAAAGACATACTACAGAACCATGTGTTGTACTTCATATTAATAAACGCAAAGACAATACCTTCCCATTCTTTATTTATTTTTGAAAATGCCCCCAAAATCTACTTAAAATAAATTAACACGTCAGAAAGGCATTAGGTATTTTCATTTTGTTTGATTAAGTTTATGGGGGAAAATAATTCACTGACCAAATGTAATCAAGCCAAAAAAATGAGCTTAATAAAAAATATAAAAAAAAGTATTTGATGCAAAAATAAGGCGCAGTCTTGAGCCCCTCTTGAACAACGTCATCTGACGTCAATACGGAAGTGGATTTCATGAGTTCTTTTATGCTTTCCTCTCATTCAGTGAACATTTCTGTTAGCTAAACGTAATTTTTGTCGCGTTTTTTTTGTTGTTGTTGAACTTCTTACATTGTGTCTGCTCTTTGATTTGCCGCGGTTAATACAGTGGACTCCGGTGGGGAAAAAAAGAAGAAAAAAAAAAGGTCACAGAGGCAGGTATGACGGAGAAGGACAGCGCTCCGGTGGCCCGGACGGTGCTGCAGCAGTGTCTGCAGGCCAGGCTGCAGGTGAAGCCAGCAGAGGAGACCTCAGAGGCGCAGTTTGTCCAGGTGGGACACAATCACAATGATCACAATGGGCAAATAGCGAAAGGAGCAAAGAAAAAGACATATGAAGTGGTAAAAGTCTGATAAGAAAAGGAGAAAGTAATATTAAACTATACAAAATGCAGTAACAACAACACAGAGTGAAAGTGAAAGTGAAGGGAACAAAATCAAGGAATAAAAATCTGAATTACACATAAAAATATGAGAATCAGAGAGAAAAAAGTAGAAAATCAAGTAAAATAACCCACAAAAACACGTAAAGGAAAAGGACAGTAATGAAATCAAAGGATGGAAATAAGTAAAAGTTGTAATATGTTGAAGGAAAAATACAAAATATATAAAATTATGGCATTCGGTAAATACTATCAATATGCACAACATTAAAATGAAAATAAAGTGTAAAGTACATGTTGCTCTGTTCTTTGATTTCGATGATTTTTTTCGCAGCAGATCTCTTCACGCTGTGGAGAGAAACTGGCTGTGAATGAGCAGATGAACCTAAATATAGAGTTGCAGTAAGACATCGGTGCTCATCTACGATTGTGTTACTTTCCGTGACTCTCAGATCGACAGAGGAATGGTGATCTACATCTGCTTCTTCAAAGGAGCCACAGACGACATCCTGCCCAAGATGGGTCAGTTTTTGTGTGTTGTATTTAACCTTTGACCTACATATTTAACCCCCTCCTGCTCGTATAAATACCTCAACATGAGATGTAAATACAGTGTCTCCTCCCGTCCAGTGTCCACGCTGTTAAACCTGCGGCTCAGTGAGTCGCCCTCGGGGAAGATGGTGTCCGTGTTGGATCTTCCCGGCAGCCTGCTGATCGTCCCTCAGGCCACGCTGGGCGGGAAGGCCAAAGGCCGCGCCATGCAGTACCACAACAACGTCGGCAAGGAGGACGGGCTGCGGCTCTACGGCGCCTTCGTTTCTCTGTGCGAGCAGGAACTGACGGCTGCTGGGGTGACCGTGAAACACGGGACGTACGGAAACAGACAAGTGCTGAAGCTCGACACCAACGGACCCTACACACATCTGATGGAGTTCTGAACCTGACGTCCACGTTTGGAATCCGTCACTTATTTGTCTAATCACCTAAAACTGGATTATTCCAGGTGGAACGGAACAACGATCCAGTAGTCTCGGTTTGGGGGGGGGGGAGCGGTGGAATTGCCCTTTTTTGTATTTAAACAAACTAGAATAAAGGTCCCACAAATATGGAGCCGGAGTCGACTCGTTCATCTGGTCCAAGTGTGTTAGGAGGAATCAAATAATAAGCTTCACTTTATGTAGTTTAGTTGTTTTTTGGGGGGGTTTTTTTGTTCACCTAAAACCGTTTCACCTCCAAGCCAGCAGGAGGCGCCTGGCTGTGATATAGGGAACGGAAGTGAGCAGCACTCAGCAAACTTGGGTTACACCAGCAAATCAATCAATTATTAGATACCCACTAGTGAGTTTTCATGAAAGAAACACAAGAAGTTCCGTATTAAATACGTTTGTAAGACCTTATTTCGTTTTATTGTTCATACTGTAAAAGTTCAGAGAAAAAAAAAAAAACTCTTTCGATATTAAATTACTATTTGTTTTAAAAAAAACAACATTGCATTCAGTGAGTTATTGATGATCACAAACACCGAAATATTCTGGGGGAAGCTAACAAAGTCAGTGGAGTTCAATTACGCAGAATTCAAAAACCGCTTTTACGAGTACACATTGTTGAGTGACGTTTAACAAAACATCAACATGGGAATTAAATAAGTTGAGAAAAAGCCATAAATGCTACAAGAGAAGAAAATACCAAATTTGGCAGTGTTACTCTGTGACCTTTAAAAACTAACGCACGAAAGCGGCTGCTAATATTTTCGTCCTGGTAGCTACATACTGTCAAATGTTCTCAGTCAAAAAACAAAACAAACGGGAATAATAAAATAAACTATGTGTCGTAATAGAATGCTTTACAATTTCATAAAAAGGCGATGACAACCACCTCTCCCACTGGAGAATCATGGAAAAGGGATGAGTTTCTTTTGCATCCTCACCGTGGTGATCTTTAATGCCCAGTGTGTTCGGGGGTTCCAACAGATGATCTTGCTGCAAAGCCTTTTGCTTCCAACCTCGACTGACGAGCATTTTCTTCCCCAACCGGATAGTCTGCATAGGGGCGACCCGGCTTTCCTGCTCGGCGCGTTTCCTTTCGAACGCCTCTTTGCAATGTTGCTCCCAAGGTGCGCTGTCAGCTCCAGTCAGACCGTTTATTTCATTGCTTTTTTATTTTTTAGCCCCATCAGCACTTTAGCAGGGACTTTCCTTTGTTAGTTTAGTTCACGTTTTTAAAGAGTCAGCCATTTCATATAACGGCACTATTAGTTGTGAAATAATTTAAAGGCGCGAACACGTTAAAAAAAAAAGAAAAAAAGTCTGTTCTGTGCGGAATCTGTAATTAAAAAGTGCACGTAGCTTCGGGGTCTGAAAAATGAGGCAGATTCAGAAGTGCCTTGAGCTGCAATACCACCGAGTGCCACTAGAGGTTGGCTCCACAAAGCCATCTGGCTCCATAGGCTTCCATTCAATAATACTGTCATTAATTAGAAAATAAGCTTCAAAAAGACTTATTGGTGTCTGTTTGATTGACAGGCATATGTGGTGCGGTCAGGTTACGGCTATCGGTGGGCGGGACGTAGTATCGTCGTGTTTCCGTCGGTTCTTTGTTGCAGCATTTTTACAAAAAGAGACGAGCTCTGGCATTAAAATATCGAAATACCTGCGCAACGTAGAGAAGAACCGAGCAGTACTGATGATCCACTTTCATTTTAGCGGGTAGGTTGCCGCTCCAAAGTCGGTGATGGTTACCGTAGCGACAGGGAGTTGATCAACACTACACTCGTCAGGTGACTGTAATAAAAGCCCAAAGTTAAGCTGTCGATGAACAAACCCCAAAACACATTTTAAAATCATGTAACAAACATTCTGCTGCTACTGCTTCAATAAAGGATTTCTCAATGAATACCCCAAATTGCAATATATCATAACTTCATTAAAAGATTACACAGTGGCAGCATTTGCGTATTTAAAACTATTTGAATGAAGCTTTGTGTTGGGATTAGTTTGTCATTTCAAATTCTGACACAAAGATTTTCATTTTTACTGCAAATGCATATCGTTCCGAATACGGGTTCATCGGTCTCCTTGAGTACCAATAATCGGTATCGGTGCAGAAAAAGCCACATCGCTCGACCCCTAAATCGGGACGTCGACGTCTTGACTCACTGCCTCTCGCTTCCGACTAACAGCGGCAACTCCCGTCTTCTTCGTGCTTTCGAGGACGAAGGAACGACGCGATCCGGTTTGCCGTCCTCCGCCTCCTCAGTCCCCCTCCCACAGGCAGTCGCACTCTCGCAGAGGGTTCCTCTGCCGCATGGTGGTGAGGACGGTGATCCTGTTCTCCGACATCTCCCGCAGCTGGTGAATCAGCTCGCGCACGCAGGGGCTCGGCCACGGGTGACCGTTGAGGTAATCCCGGAGGATGAACGAGCGCTCCACCAGCAGCTCCAGCTGCACCAGGTGTCGCAGCCGGTGGAGGCTCAGCAGGTCTTTCTCCGGTTCCCGGCGGAAAAATCTGTCGGAGAAGAGACGAGAAAAAAAAAAAGAAAAAAAAAAGAAAAAAAAAACCAAAAACGTTTATTATCTCGGACACCCACGTGGTAGCTGGCAAAGTTTGTGCGTAGGAGGGAGCCACACAGACTCCAGACGACTTATCGAGTTCTGGCGCCAGGAGGACTTATTGTGTGGATGTGTGCCCGGAGGCCAGATGGGACGAGTGCACGCAGCCTTTTTTCGCATCCTCTTGTTGCATTGTCTGTGCTAAAGGGAAACTCACAGTGGTTCGCACAGGTTCTCAAAATCTGTCCTCAAACTGTAGTCAGGTGCCCATATGGAACCCATAAGGATTAATCTCCATCTATGCGTCTGCTGTGTCTCGTGCGGATCGTGCGAATTGGGCACTCTCCACCGGCGTTGCATTCAGGGGGGGAAAAAAAAGGAGTCGCCGCCAAAAAGCTCAAGCTCCCTGTAGCGTTCCACAAAAACCCTGATTTTGACATGAATATTAATACATTTTCAGCCTGAATGAAAGGAAACACAGAAATTAGCCAGCTGGAACGGACATTTTACCGAGATTTACATCAGGGGATGCCTGTCTGATCCAATCGAGGTGATCGGGCCGATGATGAAAATAATTGTTAGTTGTAAAAAAATAAAACCGCAGTTTATTCTGGATGGAGGTCAGCGGGCCTCTCTGGCCGCTGGGACCAGGCTCACCGTATCCGGAGGGTCTTGAGCTGAGGAAACAGCATGGGGATCCGTCTGCAGAGGCTGCCGCTGGAGCGGTTCTGCTCGATGTCCAGGTGCTCCAGTCCCGGGACTTTCGGCGCGATGGAGTCCATGTCTTTCAGAGTGATGGCCACTCGCAGCGTCAGCCGGGTCACGCTGGACGGGATGGTGGTCGTGTAGGTGGCGAGGGAGTTCCCACCTGCGAGGAGAGAGAGCGCAGCAGGAATCAGGACGAGTCAGGCGGCGCTTTCGTAGCTTCACCACAGCCGCAAGCTCAGTTTCTGCTTTTGCGCCGTTTCAAAAAATTTTAGCTGATGAATAATCACAAAATTTGACGTTTCTCTACTCGATGAAGTTCACGCACCAGTGGCCGCAAAAACGTCTGTAACTCCGGTGCTGATGTTGAGCAAACCCTGCGTTCTGACTTTCTTTCTACTTTTAGCACTTACTGCAGCAACCGTTGAAAAGTATGTACTGTTGCATGCAGTTTATCATATTCTTCTCTCTTTTGCAGGCGGAGCATCAGCGCCAACAGCTGTCTCGGCGGCTCAGGCGATGCGACGCATCATCCGCCGCGCAGAGGATGGTGGGTCAGAGCAGCCAGAGTAGCATGCTGGCCTGCAGATGTAGTAGGACATCCTGGTACTTTTGGCGTACTGTATTTAACATGCGACCGGTTGGGACATGTCAAATCTTTTTCTTGCACACTAAATAGTTTGGTGGGATGGATGTTGGAACGCAGGGATGATTCGAAATACAAAAAAAACAACGCGACTCACCGATGATGGCGAGCGTTTCCAGCTGTCGCAGAGGACTCAGCCAGGACCGGAGGCGACACCCGATGCCCTCTCTCATGTACCTGTAGCGGACAGTCAGCGACCTGAGCGAGGTCAGGCTCCTCAGCGCGTTGTCTGGCAGGATGGTTTCTGGGTAATCCACCAGCTCCAAACTGGTGAGCGCCGGGCCGCAGTAAATGGGCCCTGCAGCACCATGGAGGAGGAGGAGGAGGAAAAGGAGGTCAGTGTAACGTTTTAATCTGTCTGCTCAATTCTCAAACTGGGAAAGCATTTGCTAGAATCACTGGAAAAGTAGCAGCTGTTGAAATGTAACTATGTCTGTCAGACATTGATTCATTCTGACGAATAACATCCGGAAAGTCCAGAAGAGCCGAGAATGATTTATTTACAACCATTTATTGGCGCCAACAGGAAGTCGGCCGGCTCTACGGCCTCGACTGAGGAGGATGCTAATGCTCCATTGGCCCTAAAAATATATTTTTTTTTTTTCACAACAAAAAAAAAATAAAAAAAAAAAAAAAAAAAAATCGCAGAAACATGGAGCAACCTTTTCGAATGAATGAGGCGCCGTCATGTAACTCTGCTGAAGTAAATGTTTGCACGTAAACGATACGATCCATCGACATAATGGTGAAGCAACAGCTCTGCAACAAACCGGTGGAAATAAGGGGAGCTGGTGGCGCTTCGGTTCCATTGGTTTCAGAATGAAACGAGAACCCTTCTGGTCCTGATATCAACCCTGGAGTCGGTTTACTGCATTTTATATGTCAGTTAACTACAACTATTCCTTCACTAAAACCCTTTTACTTTTAGTGTCTAAAAACCTGGGACACTTTTTGGGCACAGTCCACTGGAGGAAAAAAAAAAAAACCTGCAGACTGTTACTGCAGACCAATGGTGCAACATAATAATAATCTTAATTTGTATAGCACTTTTCTAAACTTTAGTTACAAAGTGCTTTACATAAAACAAAACAACAAGTGAATTCCAACACAAATGTTAATAAGGGAAACATTTAATTAAAATGGTCGACGTGAAAGTGTCATGGTAACGAAATCTATCCGAGTAAACAAAAACAAAACCCAACATTTGGTTCCCTGAAGTAATCAGGAGACACCACCGCAGCGGCACCTGGTGAGGAGGCGCGTTAACGAGACCGCCTCACCTGGCTGGTCCGGATCCAGCGGTCTGAAGTAGTCGTCAGGCAGCGGCTCCGGCGGCTCCCCCCTCATCCCCCAGGACAGGTGTCGGAGCCTCTTCAGGTGCTGCAGCAGGTTGTGGAAGACGCGGCAGGGCACCGGCCGCACCGTGTCCAGCCCGTAGCCCTCACCCTGCTGGTGGAAGAGCAGGTACCGCAGGTTGAACAGGCGCGACACGGTGTTGATGAAGTCCACCGTGCACAGCAGCCGGACGTTGCACACGCTCAGGTGAGTGAGCCGCTCCGGCAGCTGCTCGGTCAGACTCGGGCCGAACATCGGCTCTTCCCAGATGGCGTTGCGCACCACGAGGTCCCGTAGGTCGGGGAGCAAGGCCAGTTTGTCCAGGTATTTCATCCTGTACATCCGTCCTCCGTCCACGAAGACGATGGCGGTAAGCGTAGGGTGGAACTTGACGAGGCGGCGCCACTCTTTGCGCCGCAGATGTCGCACCGCCACCCGGGTGAGCTTGCGGTGGGTCAGGGTGTCCCAGAAGCCGTACGTGTAGCGACGGAGGTCGGACAGCACCACCGTGTAGTCCCGCCACAGGGACGGGTGGTCGACCAGGCTCTTCAGGTGCCGGCAGCAGGTGCGGACGGTGTGCTTCTCCTCCGTGTTCAGGTAGCTGAAGACGTAGACCCAAATTTCCATTGGAAGACGCGGCGACTCCTCCATCAGAAGACTCTGCCCACCTCGGACAGAGCAGACAAACCGCTCGAGCCTCCGCTGTTTGGGAGTCTGGTGCTACCAACTCACTGGGAGGTTATTTATTCCTGTTTTTAAAGGGCGGCGATTAGGCACACCGGCAGCCGTTAGCTGGACTCGTCGCTGTCGCCTCGCGATGACGTAATTTGTGTTTCGCTTTATAAATCCAAGCGTCTTGCTGAACTGCTGTCAATCAAGAACAGGGTCCTTCAATCTTTAGCCTGCACAGAATCCACGGCCCCCGTGTCTTATTGTCCCAAAAGAGGGAGACACGTTGGGATGAGGCTTTTTAAGTATGCAAGGGCCGGATAAGAGCGTGGAAAAGATTTTAAAAAAATTAAAAAAAAAAATACAATTTTAACCATCCCCCTCCCTACAGCTGGCTAAGGATACAACCCGACATTGCGTGCTTATTCCACTTGGGTTATTATGGTTTTAGGTTAGGTTAGGTAGTTACTTTATTAATACCCGAGGGGAATTTTTTTTTCGCTACAGCAGCATACAGAAGCAATAGATAGTAATAGAACAATAGAAAAGCAATAAAATAGCAGTAAAAAATATAAAATATAAAATGCACAGTATATACAGTACAGTATATATCTATATATATTATATACAAACAACCAAGAAACACAGTCAACAGTGTTTTTGTTATGTGATGGATTTTGCCAGAGGTGAGTTATTGTACAGTCTTATTGCAGTGGGCAGGAATGATCTCCTGTATCTGTCCTTGTGACAGCGGAGCTGGAGGAGTCTTTTGGAGAAAGTGCTCCGCTGTCCCTGCAGCAGGTGGTGGAGAGGGTGGTCAGGATTATCCAATATGGATAATAGTTTGTTCAGCGTCCTCCTCTCCACCACCTTTTCCAGACTATCCAGATTGTAGCCGATGATGGAGCCGGCCTTCTTAACCAGTTTCTTAAGTTTTTTTTTTTAGTATTTCTATATTATTTTTATGCCACACTGTACATTTTTAAATAAATATTCTCATGATAATAGTCCAAAATTATGTTAAACTGGAGTTTTTAGTCAAATAACTACACGTCACCAGCTCTCCAGAAACCAGAGAAAAACGTGATTACACTAAATATGGATTAAATCTTTATTAATTGAGGTAAAGATAATGTTTATTGAGAAAAAAAAAACATGTACGATTCCTATAATTACTTTTAGTTAAACATGCACTTGATCCGGTTGAAATTCAAATTGCAAGGCTGAAGATATTTTTACTTTAATGGAAAAACTGTATCTACCCGTTTCCCTGTACAAACCTAAACATGCTGTGTCTAACTGTTCTCATATAAGCCTAACCATATCTAACCAGCGCATTTTTGTTCTTCTTGCCGCATGCATGGGGGAACTGACTGTATTCCCCACAGCTTGTTACCGGACCGGCTCAAGGTCCGATCTCTTCCCTACCTCTATAATAAGGAGACACAAACGACGCTCTGTGTCAGACTCATATTCCCTACTGTGTTTTGTCTGAACCTTTCTGCAGAAAGCTTCGACTAAAGAACCTTGACCTCGACTCGGACTCATCATTTCCAGATTTCCACCACAATCCGCTGTAGCAACCAACTTAAACTACGGTTTAAGTTCTTATGCAAGCGGCCTTACCTTGTCTTCAGTTCACTTTGTTTCTTAATAGTGTCGTACAGCGGTAGACCAAAATCCCTCAAAATGGATAAAATGACGAATGTTTGAGGACATTTGAAGTGAGAAACCTTTTTTGTGTCTTTTCTTAAAAATACAAGAAACATTCAGATGATCTCGCCTGCTTTTCATCGAACTTTTCATTATAATACATATGAAGTTTTTTCAGTGAAATACTTTAAAAAAAAATCAGATAAAACGATAAACTTTGACTTGGTGAACTGTACATTTTTGTTGTTCCTTCACTCGCCTGTCGGGGGACTGAAAAATACAACAATGGCAGCTGGTCGGATATATTTTAATTTCTTTTAATTTGTGTTGTAAATTTAAACAAATAAATTTATTCAACAAATCAGACCCAGTGATCATTCAGGACAGTTTGTCTCTCTACAGAGCAGGGGTCAAAGGTCATCAGTCAGGTTAGCAGAAGGGAAAATATCAGTTGACTGATCACATGTAACATCATATACTGAGATAACACATCGCATGTGGGAAAAAAAAAAAAAATCCATTAGTTATTGAATCAATGATTTCCTGCATTTCCCAAAATGCCTTCTCAATCTGTGCGGGGAGCATTAAGGCTCCATTCACCCACATCAACAGTCTGACAAGTCAGAAACAAAACAAAAAAACTGATGAAAACCTAAACACCCCCCAACTCCAAACACAGACCGCCTCAATGCATTATGGTCTGGAAATGATCACCCCTTATTCCTTTGTTGTTTGTGACAACTTGGAGTAGAAACCTGTTGTTGTTGTGAAATTAAACTGTGTCCCGAGCTGCTTCTTCCAGTAGGTAACACTCTGGTCCTCTGTTGTTTCCATGCCAACAGCTGACTGATGTAACACTTTATGTTCCATTGAAAGTTATGGATCCCATTACCACCATATTTCTGATTTAAATCTCAAACTTTTTGATATTTCACTAACTTTTGCTCTTTTTTTTTTTTTTTTGGGAAAATTTCCGTACAAAGTTGAACACAAAAAGTACAGCTGACTGCCAGCAGAATTTCTTCTTTTATTTTCACATCAGTGAATAACAACCGGGTAGGTAGCGATTTAGTCGGTCAGTGTTATTGTATTTATAACAAATAAAACACTTAATCCGAATGATAGATTTAACGATGTGTCTGGGACAAAGCTACCCCCCACCCCCGGCACTATGACACTTTGCTTTACTTAGAAGTGAGGAACAGCTGGAGGCAAAAAAAAAAAATAGCAGGAAAACCACTAAAGCCCAAGTTATACATCTCCACCGTCATCCAGCCCATAAAAATAAAAAACAAAACAAAAAAGGGTTTCAGTCAAACCATATAAACGCAATCGGCTAAACGTCTGAAGAATGAAGAATGTAGTGAGAACATGTTGGTGTCCTTATGTCAAGGTTTCAAATGTGCCCAAAGACCAAAAGGCAAAGAAAAATCCTCGTAGCCCCGGTAGGTCAGACATTCATGAAGTATTTCTATTTACAAGCTCACAGACCATCTTTTATGCAGCGTAAACACATCTGCGGAACAAAACTGCAAAAACAAGAACATATTCAAGAGCTTTTTCCAACTCCGTCTGCAGCACAGCTTCGATCGCTGCTCCTCAAAGAGTCCCTTTGGAATTATTTTGGTGTCCCGTGAGTCTAAATGCTTATTTTTTCTTTTCTTCAGCTGCCCAGAAAAAGGCCCGCCGTCACTTCAGTAGTCACTCGTCTTCGTTCGAAGGCAGATCCTGGTGTCTGTTTTCGAGTTCTGTCAAACTTCCCCTTCCCCCCGCGACGGCTTCGTCTACCGTCACGGCGAGAACGTCAGGATCATCCACCCGATCACGAAGTAGAAGAGGAACACGGGGTACACCACCAGCGCCTTGCGGTTGGGCGGCTGGCTGTCGGCGAGGAAGGCCGTGGAGGCGAAGGTTGACCAGCCGAAGGACGCCGTCACCACCACCAGTCGCACGGCGAAGCTGACCTTCCCTGAGCTGCTGAGCAGGACGATCCGGCACACGGCCATGGCCACCGTCAGAGGCATGATGCAGTAGCCCAACACGCACAGGCTCTGGAAGAAGGAGATGGTGCCGCCCAGCAGCTTGGAGTTGAGGGTGATGACGATGGAGCCGAACCAGACGATGACGAAGACCTGGGATGAAGGACGCGGTCGTGCATGTTAGTGGGGCGTCGGGAGAGCAGAGGGACTGACTGCAATTGAAGCGGCTCGGTCTCAACAAACACTATCAAACTTTGAAAAACTTTGTTTTGGACAAATCTGATCTGAAGCTTGACTTTAGCTTCATCTTTGCCATGAAGACAGTTGTTTATTCTACACATCCAACATCTATTTTAGGTGGTGCCATTGTACGTTTCTGCTGTTTGTACAGAGCTAACGAGCCTCATGTTTTTCCTCTATTTTAAAATGTTTTTATGGCGTTTAGCAAACAGCTTTTAGGTAAATTACCGACACCTACTGGCGGTAGTAACGCATCACTACCAGGTGCTGGTAGTGACTTTATAGTTATAGTTTTGTAGACTGTGCAGCCTCTTTTTTTTTTTTTTTTTTTTTTTACATTAATCTCTAGTTATTTTGTGTCTCTTTGTATTCTTGTAATTGATTTTCTCACAGATACATGTTTTCATTCACTTCATGAAGAAGCTCTGGTTCAGCCTTGTGTGTGTGTGTGTGTGTGTGTGTGTGTGTGTGTGTGTGTGTGTGTGTGTGTGTGTGTGTGTGTGTGTGTGTGTGTGTGTTTGCTGGCCTGTCCAGTAATCCTCCCATGGTTTAAGTACATTGTGCTAATAATTGCCCACGTTGGTTGTTTTCTCACTCTGACAGTAACAGCACCACGTGAAGGGCCTGGACTACCGCGGGAGGTGAGCGTCAGTACCTCGGCGAACTGTGGTCCTCCCTGGTCGTCACTGTCGGCCGCGCCGCCCTGCAGCAGCAGAGCCAGCGTCACGCAGAGCAGCAGCGGGCCCCACAGGTCCCAGTCCCGCAGCAGAGCCGAGCTCCGCTTCGGGTACAGGACGTGGACGAACTTGTTCCCCACCGCTCGCAGGTCCCGCAAGATGGTCTCCTTCACCGGCTCGTCCAGCGTGGAGAACTCGTCGTCTCTCCTGGAGGAGCCGACGGGCACGGAGATGTCCCCCTCCACCGGGATGTCCTCCGAGATGGAGACGTCCGACAGCCCGGCGAAAGGCCTGCTGGCCTCCTCCGCTGCCGCCATCTTTCTCTACAAGTTATCAGCTAGCGAGCGCCGTCAGTTCGTCCGGCGGTTCAGACGACGCCAGCAGAGTTCACGTAACTTCTTGTGAACCGAGACGGTGGCTAAAGCGACCGACGTCCCTGTAAACCAGCGGGTTTCGTCCGAGCTAACCCAGTCGGTCTGACTTGGTGCTGCTCCACGTCAGCTGAGGCTTGTTTACTTCCGCAGTACGTAAGTGACGCGCGCATATCCGTGTGGTGCGTTCAGGTACATCGAGGACAGAGGCAGATAGACAGAGGAGGGCAGCAGTACGCCTTCGCCGCGTTCTAGTCTGCCAGACCGAAGAAGAAAAAGCGGATGATGACGTATTATGTCCTCGCCGGTGGTGGCCGAATCATTTGTTTTTAACATGTTTTCTGCGTTAGCACGGCAGAAAGAGCCGCGTGTCCCCGCGGTGAAATTAAAGCGAGGTTTCTGAGGTTGTGTTTTAAGGCGTGAGGACGCAGCGCAGACGATGGAGCTGAGCAAGAGACAGGATTCGTGCAGGAAGCAGTTGAAGTACGACTGCGAGCAGCTGCTGAGCCGCTTCCAGCGAACCAAGTCCGTCCGCTTCGAGGTGTTCGCCAACATCTGGAGGGACATGAAGTTCTCCAGCATCTTCTAGTAGGTTCACACCGAAAAATATCGCTCCATTTTTCCACCTGGATGGTATTCACTCTTTGATATATTATATTAATAGATGCTGTTTGAAATTCCTACCTTTTCTCTACACGATAAGAAATGCATAAATATTCTATAAATAAAACAAGCTGAAACTAATTAACGATTGTCTCAGTTAGAATATAAATACACACTTTTATCCTACTTTTCTGCAGATAAACAGCCTACATTTTTTTTGATAGCATACATCGGACAAAACAGAGAATGTGTAAACCTGTTTTTGATGTTTTAAGAAGTAGAAGTCAGATTGCTATTTTATTAGAGCAACTAAGTATAATGGCAGTCTTTGTCATAGTTTATTATGTTTAAATAATTTTTAGGATTGACCAATTGATTGTTTTGGTCCAAAAATATTTACAGAAATGTATTTATTTATAATCTCAGGCAGAAAAGTAGCAAAAATCTCAAATTTGTCTTCGAGGAATGAGTAAGAGTTTAGCTGATTTGAAATCTTTTGAACGTCATGTGTCTCGTGTGGGTTTTTTTTTCTTGTCGCAGCGGCACCGTGAACTATGAGAAGCGGGTGTTCAGTCGTCTCGCTCTGGACGCCGCCTGCATTTTCTTCCTGCCGCCGTTCAGCTTCCAGATCCGAGTGGGAGGACTTTACCTGCTGTACAGCTTGTATCAGTGCCAGACCGCCTCGCCCGAGGAGCAGGTCGGCCCACACACACAAACACCCACACACACACACACACACACACACACACACACACTCTCTCACACACACACACACACACACACACACACACACACACACACACACACACACACACACACACACACACACACACACACACAGCTGGTGTTTAAAGGCGTGCTCCATCATTTTAAATGGATGTGTCTCCGGCCGCAGATCCGTCTGTCGCTAAAGGACTGGGAGGACGTGAAGAGGTTCGAGAACGACGCCGTGGACGCTCAACACCTGGACGCCGTCTACATCCTCCGACAGCTGATGTTCTGCAAAGCGTTCCACTTCACCGCCATGCCCACTCTGGTGAGCTGCCTGCCTCAATATCGTTGGTATCGACCGGGCCAGCTAGGTTGGATTCATAGATAAGCTGGTGTACATGTTCCTAGTAAAGTGCTCGGTGTGAGTACAAGATAAAATACAATCAAAACAACCAGCTGCTGTCATTTTTTTTTTCTTTTTTCCAAAGTAAAAGCCTGTTGTCTCTTTCCAGCTCAACTTCAACAGGAAGAGGAATGCGGAGAGGTCGATGTTGTGCGAGCAGTTCATGGAGCGAGCGTCTCGTCCTCAGGAGCTGATCAATAACAAACTGATGGAGGTGGGCAGAGGCAAACCCCCCCCCCCACACACACACACACACACATTGACTCCCAACACCTCCATTTTGTTTTTTCAAAGCGTCACCTTTCGTCTTTTCGCAGGAACTCTCCAACATTCACGAGCTCTACGAGAAGCTGAAGACGTCCGTGGCCTCTCAGGCGGATCCGTCCGTCAACCTGATCCGTAAAAACCTCGTCCCCAAACTTCGCAGCACTGTGCTGGACTTCTACAAGTGGCAGCAAAGGAGGGTGAGAAGTCAGACCAGACAAATTATCTTCAGTCATTTAAATATTTACCGTAAACGTATCGACTTATCTCCACATACATTTTTTTTCTTTTTCTTTCTCTTGTATCTCCTTTTGTTGTATTGCGTCCTATTGTTATCTTTTTTGCATTGTAACATTTCTTTCATGTTGTTGTATTGTGTGTTTTTACATGGTACATTATCCCTTCTCGTATCCTATCGTACCTGTTTGTCCCGTGTAGTTTTGTAGCTGCTTCTTAAATGTGAACATTTTCTAATTCATATTTATGATATAATATATTAACCCAGGCTTTGGCGGAATAAGCACGGACTACATTTCCTAATTTTACACTTTATACACTGAAGAAATGAAACTATGATAATCACCATAATAAATCACCACAATCTAAAAATCGAGGTCTTACAACCCGGCGAGATGGTTGAGCTTCGGTAACATCAGTCTGTGTGTGTTTTTTGGTCTTTTTCCGTTGTTGATGTGATGCTGCGTCTTGTTTGGTCTCGCCAGGACAGCGTTGATGAAGGTAAAGACAGCGGTGAGGGAACGTCATCTCAACAGGAGGTGAGTCTGTTCCTATCGAAGCCTCGCTGGTGCTCTTCCTGTGCCAACACTCAAACTGCAGTAAATCACAGGAAGTCCTTCCATATAGTTGTAGTAATAAGTTTGTCCAGAGAGCGGCGCTCCTGACTCTTTGTTTTGTGTCCTCAGAGCTCCAAAAGAGCTGATCTAATCGCCTCCATCAAATCCAAGGCTTACGGACAAGCAGCAGAGGTTTGTGTCACTTCATCCAGTTTACATCGCTTTTATTTTGTAGCATTTTCTAAAAAAATCGAATATAAAAAAAGCCTACTTAGTTGGCCTAGCTTTATGTCTTGTCTTTTTTTATTATATATATATATATATAATTTTCTTCCAGGTTATTTTCATTTTTAAAATCAACATTTAACTGTTTTATTTAGTTTAATGTATTTATCTTTCATGTTTTATAAAAAAAAAAGTTTTTTAACCTGTGTCTACAATAACTCATTATCTCTCTTTTTTTCACCTCTACAAGTCATCTCACCTCATATTTGTTGTCTTAATTTCTATGCATTTTGTGAAAGAAATTGGATAAAAATATATTTTAATTAAATGTATTTCATTATTTATTTCAAAATGCTAAAAAACACCAAAAAAAAACCTTTTTTTTTTTACATATTTGTGTTTGTGTGTCTCAGGCCTCCAAGTCAAGACGTCATCGTCAGGTGGAGGTGGATGTCGCCGGCAATGAGGCAGGGTCCGCCTCCGCGTCAGGGCGCGCCAGAGTAACCAAACTGTCACTCAAAGCCCGAACCAAGGAGAACATCCATATCTCCGGTAAATCCCTTCACGACCTTCAAAATAAAAGTGCTGCAGTGTCTCAGAAATCTACACCCACAGCTGAAGAGAATTAGACCTCTGTTAATTCAAATTCCACTTTACTTTGAACTATTTATGACATCACATGGCTTCACAACAGCACACATATTGCTCAAATAGTTGTGGTTGTGCTGGGAAAAAAAAGTGATATCAGTTTCTTTAAAAAAAATTATATATATAGTGAGATATCAGTGACCTCAGAGCATCAAAAACTAGGACGAGCATCACACATGCACAACCAAACTGTTATTACTCTATGTTAGAGGCAATCACACTACTGAATGCACTTGAGCCACATGCTGTATGGCAGTAATATGTTGTTTTGATCAGTATTAGTTACTTAAGTCTGCAAGTATTAATATTATGCCTTGTGTACATTGATATTTTAACAGTGGTCTGTATTAATTAGAACGTGTCCTTATATATCTCATATTGCGATATTTTCTACCTGATGCAGTGACAGATTTGCAGGGTCGCATGTGCCTGAAAAAAAAAAATCACACTGACTGATTATTAAAATGCAATTTTTGCGGGAAAACGTCCAGCAATGCTTAAATTCTCTCCACAAAGTTGGAAGACTTTATCCTCACTGGCTACGATCTTGTGTCTCTCAGGCGATGAGTGGAAAGACGCCGCATCGACCACTCTGATCAGTCGTCTCGCCACGCTGGACTCCGCTCCTGAAGGTAAACATGGTTTACGCCCTTTTACGCCCACTGCGTTCGATCACACAACGTCTTCTGCTCTATTTTGATCCACTGGTTTGTGTTTTCTCTTCTCTACTTTCAGAAAAAACAATAAAGCGCAAAAGATTTAAGTGGTGGTGAAGAAGAACGGCGCTGCTGTTCAGAGGTTTTATTAAAACTTTTAAAAGAGTAGAACTTCATCTGACAAGTTAAAAGTTCCTGTGCTGTTTTTGCTCTTGTGTTTAAAATCTTGTGCTTTTGTATTAAAAATTTGTTTTACAGCTGTTACTTTTGTCCATGTTTTTCTTGTGCGACGTTTCAGATTTCAGGAAAAGTCACATCTGGTATTCACTTTCCTCTCTTGCCATTTCTGTGTAACCTGAAAACAGTAATCTGCACTTAAAAGTATTTTATAAGTCAATTTCATTTTTAACTTGACTTTGCTTTGAATTGTTATAAAGAAATAGAAGATAATTATTTACATGGACCATAAATAAGATGTAAAAACTGCAATCTTGAAAAATACCATGGTATAAGTAATGGGGACTTCAGCAAACAACTTATTTAAATATAAATTAATTTACCCTTAATATTGTTTTTAAAAGAAGCTTAAATGACTTTAACCCAACTTTACATTGTGGTCTGTAACGGCTCCTTATAATTAATATTTATTATAATAGTACCTGGCATGTTTTGTTCTTTTTGATTGTCGTCTTTTAACTTCTAAAGCTAAAGATTTAACAGATTAAATTTTTCGTTCAAGAGTTGAGGTGTTTGGTTACGTTAACGTAAATGGAAGAGGCTTTAGTAATTCAATTTTAGTTTTAATTAAGCCAATATATTGTAATTTTAGTCATGCATATTCTTTCATAATAGCTAAATTAATGCATCTGAGAAAACTCCCCCTCTGTCATTATGTCTTTGCATTTCCTGCATCACATTACACCCCTGCTGGCTTGCCAAAATATTTAGCCCCTTTTGGCTTTTCAAGACGTCAGCGTCGCTGTTGCTTAGCAGCGGCGTCCTCACGAGCTCCTTTAGGAACGCGGCATAAGTTCATCACGAGTCAGATATTTTGGAAACAGGAAACAGGAAGTTGGTAAGTTTAACTTCAGCCGAAGCTAGCCATCACGAGCCAGCTTCAACTGTATTCAGCAGCTGTCTATAAAACTTATAATGAAATATTTAACATTCTATCATCTTTTAAAATGATTAATTACAAAGGCGCAATCGATTTGTATGTGTTAAACAAATGTCCAATCTGCTCTTGACTAGTTTTTGTATAAAAATGTTTAGAATTAGCACTAGCGAGCTTTAGCATTGGCCATCGAATTTTGGTGCGAAGTTTAAAGACAATGAGTTAAATGCAGTTTATTCATTTATCCTATTCAGATAAATTTGGGCAACTCAATTAGAAATTTTAGGTGAACAAACAAAATCATTTAAGGGAAGAATGCTTCAATTTCAATGTTTCATTTTAAAAAGAATGCGTACGGTGGTGTTGAAAATGTCCCACAGCCCGTGAAGGCGTCATCGTTCACCGCTGTGGTTGCAGATCTGCGGGGTCTGGATGATGAGGAGCGGCGGGGATGCTGCTGCCTCCTCTCCGCCGATCACACACTTTTCTCCGCTGTTAGTCTGAAGGAAACACCCGCAGCCATGGTCTCGGACAGTAAGTACGACCGCCTCCGTCTCTGACGTTCATTTATCCCGTGATGGAAGCTTATATCAGCTTGTCGTCCTGGTTTATTTTTGGTGTCTGGGAGAGACAGGATGTGTAGGCCAATTCATACCCTTTTCATCTAATACTGTTGTTTTTCTTATGCAGCGACATTATTGTTATTTATGAGCCTTTAGCAGTCACCAGCTAAAGAATAATCATGTTATTCCTTCAGTAATTCCTTCAGGGCCTTGCAGTGAATTTGGGTTTCCAGCGGGAGACTTGATAGTTGCTTCATCATGGCCACTTCATGGACGCCTTTTTTTTTTTTATTTTTTTTTATCTCCTGCACAATACTGTCCTCTTAAAGACTTGCAAATAAAGGCAGGTGGTTTTGTAACACACGTCCGCTTGTCAGTAGCTACACATCAGTGAACGCCTACATAAGCATGTGATGTATGTGCAATACAGGCTGTTGCACATGAAGCTTTTAAATAGAGATGAATGTCTTAACACAGGAATATGATGCATTGTTGTAGGTTTAACTTCCCTGGCTTAATATAGCATACTGTATGACACAGGTACTGCTGCTTTTTATATAATTATGTAATTTTTTAAATGTAGGTCAACTATTTTTGCTTCAGAAACCTCTAGTTATGCACTCCTATATGAAATAACAAAAATAAAAACATACAGAAAAGGAGAGCAAGGTAAATCTGCTCCCTCATACTCGGGTTTATTCTTTTCAATGTGTATTATCATCTCAGATATATTTTACACTCGGGGGACTGATGTAAACGGTCCTCTTGACTGCTCTGCCAAAAGTAAACGCAACAAAGCAGGCTAGTGAAAGATGTCGGGTCACATGACAGACACTGATCAATGGATTGATAATCTATTTATAATCTCTGTATATAATTTTCTATATTCTTCACTTGTTGTTTTTGACTCCATGAACTTCTACGCAGCTGTTTCTGGACAGCCAAATGAAAAAAACATTGGAGACATTTGCGAGTTAAATTTGGAACTTCTTAACGCGTTTCTCTGAAAGGCCGTTTAAAGACATTTTCAGGAGCTGAATACAGTTTTCTCTGCCAGCAGCGACTTCAAGTGGACAAAACGAGTCGCCTGAATTATTTTGTAAACCGTCGGACCCTCGGTGGCGAACTTAAATACCGCGAGACGCTCCAAGACAAATGTCACACACTGTTTGATGTGGCTTAAAAAATCACATGTCGACAAAGCACCTGAACCTCGCCTCCGTATGTGACAAGTGCTGCTGAGAGAGATGCGAAGCGGCGTCTGAGCCCTCATCGAACAGCAGGAAGCGGTCGGGACGTGTGCGCTGTGCCGTTTCTGGTTGTTGTGGCCTAGTTACAGACTGCTCCCATGTCTAATTCATGCCTCCCTCCTCCTGTGCGGGACAAGAGCGCTTTGAGGACCATTGAATGCCGCTGTATCAGGAAATTGAAACCGCCTTGAAATCCATGTTGGTTCCTGTTTATCTGAGCGCTGGGGAAACCGCAGTCATCTGCCGTCAGCTATTGTCACTTTCATTTTGCTCTACGAGCCGATCGGAGACGCGTTAAGATTTTTCAGAAGGGCACATGCAGGTAGCGGTAGGCTTCATTGAAATTACAGCAGATGAAGTTAATCAATCACAGTTAAAACCGTCCAACAGAGGGCATAAGCACTCCCAATATTTGCCTTTCCAGCAGATATGAGGGACACCACCCTCTGGTGTTTTGTTTTTTTTTAAACTCCATTTTTGGTCTCCACCACTTTCTTAGAGAAATATCTCAGTAATATATCTGGTCATCTTTGATATTATCCAATGAAACTGTTTACCTCCAATCTCCAATCTTTAGCTGTGTGCCGACAAGTTCAACATGTAAAAGTTCTCCCAACCTGTTAGTGCTGCCCCCAAGTGGCCAAAGATTTGTTCAATCACAATGAAAATTTTGCGGGAAACCAGAACTAAGAGCTAAAAGATGCTACAAAGCTCCACGAAGCATGAACAACCAAGTAATTAGTGTTAACTTTAGATTATTTGTTACCACGGTCATGGCTGAAGTGTCCATCTTAACTTTATCCTCGGCAGACTTTTACTCGACACGTTGGTCTAACCGGTGGAGCTGTTCGGGCTCTTATTGTCCCACGGTGCGTTCACTGTCCCCGCCTCCCTCCCTGTTGTTGTTTCTTGGTGGTATTCAGGAAGGGAAGTCCGCCTCGCCCACTGGGAAGGCAGGAAAGCTGTGCTGATTGAAAAGCAGCTCGGCTTAAAGGAATCACATTTCATTCAAAGGACGACGGAAGGACGAAGGAAAGAGTTTCGGAATCAAGTTTGTTTTCTGCACGAGTGGGAATAGAAAAGAAGGGAGTGAGGAAGAAGTGAGGAAGGCATGGCCAGCGAAGGAGGAACCACTGAAACTCAGCCGCCAGCAAAAGACAGTAGGTGGAAAGATGGAGAGCTTTTCCTCAAACTACTTTATTCCAGGAAATTAGGATGTTTGCCCTGCGGGGCTGCGGCCCGGTTCGTCACTCATCTCTCTTCTGGTTTGTTTATTGCTGTTTTCAGGGAGAATTATAATTACTGGCACTGATGGGTCGGACAGTACGAAGGCACTGAGGCTGGTTTTACTCTTGAGAAATACGAATAATACGTCCTGTGTTTGTTTTTGTTTTTTTATGGCGGGAGGAGAAGAGAGCAGAATAAATGACGAACACAAGAAAGTGATGATCATCAGCAGAATTGTGAGACATCGAGCCCCAATGAGAAAATGAAAACGGCTACACGTCATACGCTGTTTGACTGGCATTTTACATCTCTTTGGGATTGTTCATCACGTTTCTTTAGTCATGTTGTGTCTCTTTGTGGCCCTTTTGTATCTTGTCGTGATCCCTTTGCACGTTGTTGTGCTCATTTAGCATCTCTGTTGTCAACAGAGCACATTATATTTGTCATTTTGCTTCTCTTCGTGATGAGATTTCATCCCTCTGTGCTCATTTCGCAATTAAATAATGACCTGAATTATTGGGTTTTGACGTCACCTCATACTAATTTTTTCAATTTCTTACAAGAAATGTCGGAAACAGTCTCTGTGTCCAACAGGCCTATTTGGAAATTCATGAAGAAATTGGCAATATATCGAATTAAACGCAATGGATTGGAATTATTGCTTTTGCATGATGTGAAAAATGCTTACGTTGACGTGTGTGTTCGTCTGCTGTTCCTGCTGTGAGCTGTCACAGTTTCCCCGGCGATGTGTGTGTGTGTGTGTGTGTGTGTGTGTGTGTGTGTGTGTGTGTGTGTGTGTGTGTGTGTGTGTGTGTGTGTGTGTGTGTGTGTGTGTGTGTGTGTGTGTGTGAGAGAGAGCGAGCTGTGCAGGTCAAACACACTTGAATCAGGGCAGAAGCTTTCAATGACGACAGAAAACAAGGTAGTTACTAACTCATCATATTGAAATAGTAACATTAAAATGATCAGGGGTTTGATTTAAGAGAAATGCTCTCCTTCATTTTAGATGGATTAAAAAAAGAACTGGCGAAGTTACCTGCCTCTGAAGAATTAGCTTCACTCATGCCGTGAACGAGCTCCCCTCCAATCAGGGACGTCTCTGCAGGTGTTTCAGCAGCTGGAGTCATGTGCTGTCATGTTGTTGTGATGCAGCCTTTTGCCAGCAGATGGCGCCTCAACACCGGTGCTGCAAAGCTCGTTTCCAGGTCGATGGTGGTGGTTTATGAATTTTAAATCCCAAAATACTTGATCTACTTCATCATAATCACAGGTGGATTCAGCACCGTCTGCCTGGAAATTTTGTTTTGTGCCTGATTTTAATAGCAAATACAATATTTATACCACACAGTAACAGACGCAGCACTGAAATTCACAAAAATATGTGTTGGGAATTTTTTAGCTAAGCTTTAACATTTATAAAAAATGACAGCAAGTCAGGATTAAATCAAATATAAACATGCCTTTTGATGGCTAAAATAATTATTTTTTAATGAAATAATTTCAGTCTAAGCTAATGTAGGTTTTAAAATATAGTGAAGTTTGTACTGTTGAACCAAATTCAGAAAGATTCATCTTCAGACGTAAACTATACTAGGGGCAATCTTAACCAAGTTCTTTGAGTGGAGTAGCTTTGTTCGTGATTTAGTTTAGCAGATGTTGTTAGAAAATAAATGAAACAGTCAGTGATTTCTTTGCAGATATATTAAGCGTGAACATTTGACATTTCGCAAATGTGTGGCTTAGAAAATTTAAAATGTGTATTTGAAAAAAAAAAAAAAGTGTCACTATGTGCAAGAGTTAACTCTGAAACCTGGTCCGTGCATGTGTAAAAGCTCGATTTTGCAGGGTCAGCGTTGCAGCTAGGGGGCGGTATTACGTGAAACAACCATTTGGGTTCCCTTCCGCTCAAAACAACCACGGCCGACCATTTCTATGAAATTAGGGAGGCATTTTTGTGATACTCCGTTATGTCTTGCAGTTGAAAACACGTACCGCGGAAATGATATCATCCCGTTTGTTTCCTGTTCTGGTGAGCATGTTTGCGCCGTGTTCTCATTTGAGCTCATGTGGACCGGGTCTGAAGGTCTGAGGTTGTACCTGCCTGGTTCTATTCACGAAGCAGTAAATATTTTGAACGCGGAGTTGTTGTTTTTTGTGTGGTTCTAATGCGTCGCTCGGAGCTTCTCTCCAAGTGAAACCCTGAGTTGCCCCCCCCTCCATTCATCATCTCATCAACTCAACCCTGAGATGCTCTCATCCTCCCGGCCAATCAGGACAAACAGACCGACGGCGCCATGGTAACATGAGACCTTCTAACGTGGGTGGGAAAAAGCACATTCATTATACCTTAATAGAGCAACTCGACTGTTTCCAGGGAAACTATGATTTTCAGTTTTCCGTGTGTGTGTGTGTGCGCGCGCACGCGCGCGCATGTTGCTGTCAGTGTGTTCAAGACTGAAAACACGATGCGCTGATGTTTCCAATTTCATTCGACCCCACGTCCCGAAAGAAACAACAACAGCTCGTTTAGCTCGTGTTTTAAGTGCAGCGGGGTCAGTGAACGTCACGTGGCCAGCTCTGGACTTCAGGGTGGCTTTTAATAGAAACATCAGTGGGGGGTGATACGACGAGTCAGTTTCCTGCGGTTTGTGGTCACCTGCGCCACGTTTTAATCAATTTTGGGCGGTAACTTGTTACTGTAATGTGATTACGTTTTTTTTTTCAGTAATGTGTAGAGAATTAGTTCATTTTCCACCGAAGACTTGTTACATTTGGGGGGTCGGTTAGTTCAAGTTTGGTCCCAGTGTTCACCGGTCAGACTGGTCCACAGTATGATTCAGGTGCGAGAGAGGTTTCAGCCTCGACTCCAGGTAAATCTAAAGTTATTCGATTCTTTAAATATTTTGATAATTAAATGATTATTTTAGTGTTTTTTTTTTTTTTTTGTTTTTTTGCTGCACTGCATTAATGTTAGCTAGCGAGTTTCACTCGACAAATGAAATATAAAGACGATGGCAAAAATAATTTAAAACAGATAGCATCTAACCAGATAAAGCCAGTCCAACTGTGATTTCCAATTTGTTTGTAAATTGGTTTGAACCTCATTTTGTCTACAGCCTTTCATAGATCTGTTACTTCACCAGTGAAAGTTTAGTTGTACATTTTATTTTTACGTTTTTATCACAAAAAACGAGAAAATTCTTTTCCCCACTTCTGTGACATGTCAGTCGAGCTTCTTTTCAGTGTGTCTTTACATTATTGTTCAGTTTGTGTCGATGAAAAATGCAAAAACATTTCATCATAGTTGTCGTTTGGAAACGTTACCTTTAGCTTAGTTGTTGCTCAGGTGGTTGAGAAACATTTTTCGTCATCGTTTTCGTTTACGAATTTAACATTGGCCCCCATGTGGCCAAAATGAGTTACTACAGAAGCGCAACAGGATAACGAAAACAAAAAAAATTTAACAATCAGAATTTGATCGATTTGTTCCTAAAACTTTTGCAGAGGCAAAAAGAGGCGTTCATGTAACATTCACGTGTGCGGGGAGCCGAAAGGAAGCGAACTGGCTTGCGGCAGTCTCTATTAGCTATTAGCATCCTGTAAACCAGTATTTTGTAAATCAGAACAAGACATTTGAAGACATCGCCTTGGACATGGTTTTCTGATATTTTGATATAAATGGAGTGAGCAGATAAATTGATAACAAAAACAATCCTATTTTGCTGCTGCAGTAAGAAAATGAGAGGGAAGAAAAGCAGGTTTTCAAAAGTGGCACGGTCATGGTGTCACTCGTGTCCAGACTCCAGAGGAATAATCCTCCTGTATCCTCGGGGCTGCCTTCATTACACTAATACTGAGGAGAGAGCATTCAGATGTGCGTTATAGTGATAATCTGTGTCGACAAAGGGTCAGGACACACACACACACACACACACACACACACACACACACACACACACACACACACACACACACACACACACACACACACACACACACACGCAGGCCTGCAGTCCTGAAACTAATTACCCACAATAATGAGTGACCTGATATTGAACTGAGCGAGACATCAGGCGCTTCTTTTACTCATCGCTAATAAAGAAGAGAAACGGGGGAAAAAAAGAAGAAAAAAAACGACGACAAAGCAGCTCGTTGCTCTTCAGGATCGCTCGTATCTCTCGTTGACGAGCGGGTGACAACGTGGCGTTCGCCGCCGTGAGACTTTTCATCCGGCGCTCACATCAAAGTGCCCTCCCAACCTCCCTCCCTCCACTCCGGAGCACTTCAAAGCCGAGGCTGGAAAAGTCAGCAGCTGCATAGTAATCAGGGGATGAGGATTTAGTATTCACACACAAACAACCTTTCACGGACGTGGCTGTCAGAGATAAGGGAGTTTTATATTGCCGTCGGTTCAATCTCTCCCATGTCATTAAGCCTGATCTGATGCCTCCCATTGACTCCTGGGTCACATCGCTTCCCCCCCTGCCTCCCCGATTCCTTGTTTGCACAATAATTCATCCGGTTCTGGCTTTTATACATTCGCACGCTCAACTGAACTGTTTCATCCCCGTTTGTGCTATTTTTAATCTCTGATTGGCGCCCTGCTGGTTTAGTAACACAAACCACCTCCCGAGGAGATTATTTTAGTTTTATCTAATTTATTCTGTAAACATGCATGAACGACAGAGAGAAAACAGTTGAAATTAAAGTCCTGTTGAATTCTGCGTGTGTGTGTGTGTGTGTGTGTGTGTGTGTGTGTGTGTGTGTGTGTGTGTGTGTGTGTGTGTGTGCGCCAGTGTGTGTGCAGCAGGTGTGAGGACAGACTCTGACCCAGGGTGTCTTCCTGTCCATCTGGATGCAGACAGTAGGAGGCTCTGAGTCTCCAACAACGAGCTCAGTGTCTGACCGTCAGAGCAGCTGAGAGGGGAAACTCCACTTTACAGCCGAGCTCGAACACACCGTCCCAACATTTACTGTCTCGCTGCGTTCACTTCTGCAGGGAATTTTGTGTTTTGGATATTATGTCAGGTCGTATTCAGAATCAGGTCTTAGTTCTGCTTCATGTACAACTTCAAAGCTTTTTCAGTTATAATAATGTTCAGTACTTTGTGATCTGCTGCTGATACAACGTGGTTCCCGTCCGTGTCGTATCAGTCCCCCGTTGTTTAAAAAAAAAAAAAAAAAAAAGATTACGGAAATAAGGCCTTTGTTTGTCTGCAACCAGAATTGTTAGAAAAGTCAATGGGGTTTTGAATGGGTGTTTGTTTTTGTTTTTTTTCTCACTCCTGCAACACTACAGGAGCCAGCTGCCGTTGGTGACTCATTATAGAAGCAGCTTATGTGAGTGGATGTTTTCGGTGCCGAGAGAGACGGGGAAACAAAAGGTGGCGAATAAAAAAAAAAAAAAAAAAAAAAACGATAAATGAGAGCATCCTCGCGCACCTGCACCGCTGAGTGCTCTCCGTGGCGTCAGCGCTCAGCAGGAAACGCACTCGTCTCCGTGTGCTCCCTTTTGATTTCTGCTCGCTGGAACGTCACCGTGGAAAGGGGAGTCGTTTCCAACCCCACCTCACGCGTTTCTATTCATCCCACTGAGGGGGCCTCATTGAGAGCGGAGTCGTACGTCCTCATCTCGTGTCTTCGTGTCTCTCCATCTCCACCTCAGTTTGTCTCTTCGCCTCCAAACTTTCATCCCTCCTTCCTTTCTCGTTCAGTCCGCATGTACTTCCTTCCTGCCTTCCTTCCTTTCTTCCTTCTTTCTTTCCTTCCTCACTCCCTTCCTTTCTTCCTTCTTTCCTTCCTCCCTCACTCCCTACCTGCCTCCTTTCCTTCCTTCTTTCCTTCCTCACTTCCTGCCTTCCTTCTTTCCTTCCTCCCTCCCTCCCTATCTCCCTCCCTTCCTTCCTTCCTTACTAGATGCCGGCGTCCACACACCTGCCACACCACGTGTTAGCTGTGATCCGTTAGCATGACCAGCTAACCACCTCCAAAACCCAAACAGCCTATCGTTAGCTTGGCACATGACCTTGCCCTGAACCTGTGTACTTCAGTCCAGTCAATCCCAGACGCTACCTGACAGAGTTTCAGGCTGACGTCAGCAGCTGCGTCCTGCTCTCCATGACGCTGCCTTCAGATGGGGTTGCGTTTACGTGAAGAGTCCATACAAACGCTGCCCTCTTTTTGTATTCAAGAATGGACTCATTTCCAGACCCCGATTTCTAATAAATGTGATTAAAAAAAAAAAAAAAGTTTATTTGTTGTTGTTTTATCACTTTACTTCCCTTTAAGTGTTCATGAGCAAGAGCATGAGCAAGAGCATGAGCCCCCCCCCGCTTAATCCCAGGAAACCAACTAGGAAACTGTCTAGCAGCTGTATATATATATATATATATATATATATATATATTTTTTTTTTAACACTGACTCCAAGGGTCAAACTCAAATACTAAAGTTTCACTCGTTCTGTCTGTGTGTATCACATGTACCATGCGTACCGTGTGTGTGTGCGTGTGCGTGTGTGTGTGTGTGTGCGTGTATCCAGGCTGCCTGTTTGTGTGGTCTGATCAGTGTGTCATTGTGTGTCCTCTCTCCCTCTCCCTGCTCCTGCCAGTCACCCCGGAGGCCATCGGCTTCCTGTCGGCGGTGGGCGTCTTCATCGTGGCGTTGGCCGTCCTCTTCCTCTTCATCAACAAGAAGCTGTGTTTCTCGCGCGTCGGCGGCCTGCCCTGCCTCGAGCAACACGGCCGCCGCAAGAAAGGACGAGTGGGAGTCCGCCAGGGGCTCGGTGAGTGGCCGACATGTTTGTTAAAACACCTCAAATGACTTGCGCTCCACTTTTAAAGCGCCCGTGACGTCCACGTGTTAAAGGTCCCGTCTTGTACATATTCAGATTTACATTTCTTTTCTCTTTTTTTTCTTTTTATAATAAAGTAGATAAAGGCGAAGGGTAGCCAACAAAACCGGCTCCTGTTGCGGACAACCGCGAAGAATTCCATCGACAGGCAGCAAAACCTGTGCGGTTTGTGTATTTTTACATTTCGAGCGAGAGCCGCCGCTCGCCACGTTGCACGTTACGCAACCCTGAAAAACGTCTCCGAGAGAGGACGAGCCTCCCGCAACGCGTCATGACTCCAATTAAAAAGAGTAACGGAGAGCGAGAATGTGGGTGATTTCTGTGGGCGAGCGTGTCTGCATGGGAGAAAGAGTTTGGGTGAGTCAGCTGCGTGCAGCCGCTCACAACGAAACACATTAACATCATAAAACCTTGGAAGACCAAAAAAAAAAAAAAAAAAATAAATGCAGCAGAGGGAGAGGAGGACGGTCAGGTTGGGGCTTTTTATCCTCGCGTTCCCATCGTGCAGTTCAACTCTTTTTCTTTCCTCCCACTTGTCAAACAGCGCGAACGCCCAGAGCAAAGGTTACTAAAGGTTAACTACATAAGTACATTACGTTCTTCTATTTCATGCTCACTGCTCTCTCGTGCAAACATCACAGAAGCGCGGCCGACGGCTTAAATCGAAGACGACGCTTCAGACGACCTTTCGATGCCAGCCGATGGACATCGAGCCGCCGTCCCAAAAGCCCCTCCTCCCCCCCGGTTTCACTGTGTGTAATTAGATAAATTTTTGTGATTGCGCAACCGTGAAATAGCAGCATTAAGTGATATTGATATTGACAAAGTCCAAACAGCAGGTCAAATGGTGGAATTGAAAATTCCGCACCGGCTCAGGAACAAACCCAAAACTAGAATACAAAATTTTTCACCGGGAGACATATGTGTATCCACTTTCATGAGTTTTTGAATATGATAAAGCCTCCAAAAAGGCTAATCACTTTTCGTAAGAATAATAATAATGATAATAATAAGGAACGATAAAAAGAAAAAGAATTCCTTGAAAAACAATAGGGCTTTCGCACCATCGGCCTTAACAACACAATCATTTTTTTTTTTTTTTTTAAAAAGGACACATTTTTGTACAACAGACTTTTTGGCTCATCATCGGCGGAAAAGCATTGAGCTGCGTTTCATTAAGTTTCCCAGCAAGCCAACGTGGAATACGTTCACGTTCGCACCTGCTGTGAGCAAACAATGAGCTGGTTTTGTCGGCTCCTCACCTGCAGCAGGTGGAGCTTCTGGTATTTCCTGAGCAAGCAACACATCCTGTTTGGAGTCTCGCCGTAACATTCGCCACCCAAAAACTCCTCCGGAGCTTCACAGGACGAGGTAGGGGCAAATGTGGTTTTAACTGGGAAACAACTTCTTCTTTTTTTTTTCTTTTTTTTTTAAACTCTTGTAAAGAACAATAAATAACTCAAAGGGAAAACTTTGTATGTTCCCAGATTTTTTTTGTTTGTTTACATTTCCGGCATTATTTAAAGCGTTTAAAGGTGGTATTTTAATCTGTCAGTCCAATTTATTTTACCTCAGTACTTTGAGTTGAAGTAAAACTACAGGATTTGACTTCAAACATATGTTTTAGTACCATTATCGTAGTGCTACTTTCTTTAAAAGACCAAACACCTCTGTGCATAAGAATGTGACGTTATATTGTATTTACTGTATGTGGCTTTTCAACTTTATACTGTCGACACGTTTATGAATGAAGTGGCACGCATCATAAGTCAAAGGTTTTTCTTTATTTTTTTTTTATCATTTGCTGGAAGTGTAGAAGACACCGTTACTATGAAATAGCACAATGAATTTTTTTTTTTTTTAAATCCAGAAAGTGTAAACAAAAGAAAACCTATTTTATATTTTGGATTCTTCAAAGCAGAAATATGCTGGCTGTTCAGTCAGGCAACAGGCTGTGTCAGCGTGAACACTTTCTGACCTCAATTTGGCAACTAAGGGCTGCAACAAACCATTATTTCCCTTATGACTCAATAAATAATTGAGTCTCAAGAAAGTCAGAAAAGATTAAAAAAAAAATGATACTTGTTATAATTTATAAAAGCTGTCTTCAGAGGTCCTGTTGGTCCGGCCAATCATTTATTTCTGTGCATATTTGATTTATTTATACTTCGATCTCCACAGTTTTCATTCAAGTATTAAAGATTCCCAGAAAAGGATTTATGTATGTAGATAAAAGAAGAAATATGCAGTTAGAATAATATTAAAAGTTGAATAAATTTGTCTTAATGGTATTCAGTGTTGTCCCCACATAGCAGCCACTCTCTCCAAATGAAATCCCATTTAAACTATCTTTTAGCCAATGATCTTGCATTGTAGGATAAGGAGAAATAGCAGCAGCATTTTATGTATTGAATTAATCCATAATTATATTACTTGCCTAAGTTACTCAGCAGGTGAGGCCCGAAGTCATTCAGCCACATGCCTCCGCTGTGCGAGCATTTAGAGGACAGAAGTTAACAGACCAAATCAGCTGTCGCTCGCCCACTCAGAGCACAGCTTCCTCCCTGCTCTCTAGGTAACCATGGCGATCGCTCAGGTAGGCACAGTGACCTGCACTTTGGAGAAGAGGGGGCTGATCGCTCCGCCGCCGCGTCACTCATTCAGCTGTTGCTATCCAATTATGGTCAAATTATGAAAGGAGTGAAGTGACCCTCCGCCGCATTAACAGGCTGCATCGTTCTCATCGGACGGAGCCGAGCGGAGCTTTAACTCTCTCTCTCCGCACACAGACAGGAGGTTTAACATGCCGAATTTGTGAGCTGGTTTATTGTCATTTCAGAAAATCCCTTTGTGACAAATACACCGACGACAAAACCGCTTTACAGTTTCAGAGCGTCACGTCGTCGAACAGAGCTTTCAGGGCCGGAGGGAGCTTTTGGATTCCGACGTCCGAAGCCTGGAAAAAAAAGGTTCAAACGTCGCCTTTCTCTGCATTTTAGAGTACGGCCGCTACTTTAGATGTGCGTATTTAAAACGTACTAATACGAGAGCCTAAGTGTGTTCACGCCGTCGAGTACGGAAACACGTAGCGCACTATTGAGGCGCTCGTACTAGTCCACGGATTCTGTGTGAAACGGCGGGGAAAAAAAACGTCACCTCCAGCGGTCTCGATTGCTAAGGGAGAGGGACCACCCCGCCTATTTTCAATAGGCCGAGGAAGCTGCAGGTGTTGCGGAACGCGGCGCCACGCAAAAGTGTTCATTTTTCACCGCCAAACTACCGTTGGATCGAAGCCATCGGGTGCGTTTGTCGCGCCTGCGTTAAAATAACAAAACGCAAGCCGTCAGATACGTCGGCGGGCGATTCATCCACTCACAAAAATGAACGCACGGACACGCACGTTTAAAAACGATCTTCACTTCCTGTGATCTATTGCACTTGACGAACTCTTGTTTCACAAGAGTTTTATTGAGGCGACCCGAGCGTCTGTCTTTAAAAAAAAAAAAAAAAAAAAATCGGACATTTCAGGCCAGAAGCGACAAAGCGTCTCCTCTCCTCTCCTAGAACTCTCCCAGCTTTTTTTTTTTTTTTTTTTTTTTTTTCCCGTTTGTCACTCCCTCCTTTTCCGTGTATTTCTGCATCCCTCCCAGTGAACAGCTACGGCGACGACGATGACGACGACGACACCAGCTCGTCCGACAGCGAGGACGAGGTGCTGAAGCAGTTTGAGATCTCGGTGTCGCGTTCGCAGAGTTTCCGCGCGGCGACGTCGGCCAACGGCGCCGAACAGCCGGCCCAGCAGACGCAGCTGGCGTTGGGTCGACGCCACAAATTCAGCCGACTGTCGGACCAGGAGGAGGGCAGCACCGAGCCGTCAGACTGCGAAGGTATGGAAAATATTGATTTTTTTTTTTTTTATTCTTTTTTAAAGCTGATGACCAACTGCTCAGATTTGGTAAAATTAGAACAAATCCCGCGTCAAACCATTTAGGTCACATTTCGACTTTAGTGTCTGTTAAGCTTCTGAAATGCTGCAGGGCTTTTCATTTGAAATGGATACGGGAAGGACCTTTCAATTTATTTATTTTTATTTATATAAGCGCCAAATCACAACACGGGTTATTTCATGGCACTTAACACATTAAAGTCCTTACAGCAAGACTTTACAATATTATACAGAGAAACCCAACAATTCCCACATAAGCCAGGAGGGAAAAAAAAAACCTCCTCTTAAAGGGAGAAAAACCTCCAACAGAGGGAAGGAAAAAAACTCCCTCTTAACAGGAAGAAACAGGGCAAACGGGAGAGGATCGAAACGGGGCTTTGTGCTCGTAAAATATAACAAAGTACTCGTCAAACAGAGAGAAATAAAAGGACGAGTACCTTCGCCGGCTGAGCTAAATATGGTATGAATGACAATGAATGAGAAAACGGCAACATTTAAGTTCCGTTATACCTTCATGTGTCGCTAACGGAGGTCGAGATCTACACAGGGACTCTGAGCCGTTGGCGCACAGGCCCGACAAGAAGCCACCATAGAGCGGATATAAAAGTGGACGTCGCTGAAGTGCCTTAAGCTGCAATACCACCGGTTGCCACCAGAGGTCGGCTCCAGAAAGCCTCCACAGACTCCCATTCAACTTCTCCCATGAAATTTGATTTGTTTTGGTGCTGTTGGCTAAAGTCGCTCCATCTTATTCGTTTTTCTAGTAGTCCATTTTTAAAAATAATCCCGTCATTAATATTAGAAAACAAGCCTCAAGAAGCCTCTGTTTTGATTGACAGGCCTGTTTGTACAGGCCCTGCATTCAGGTTTCCTCTGTCGGGGAGGGGGGGTCAGGACATAGTATCGTCGGGTTTCCAAGCAGATGGCGTCAGATCCACCGTCAGGTCGTCCAAAATATGGTCAGGAAGAAGAAGAAGAAGGCGACGGCGGCCAAACTCCGAACTTGAGGCTTCGTGACGGTTATTAACGGCACAACGTGTTACCGATTCTTCCTGGAGAGAAAAAGCGGCGCGAAAGCGCCGCTAACGTACATAAACCACGTTCATTTCCATCTCGGCGAGCAGAAACCCGAACGCGCCCGTGCTATTTTCAAACGAGCAGCTGGAGGTCGGCGACTCCGTTCGGTCACTCTGTCTCAAACCGTCTCGCATATCGTCCACCTTTTAACCATCTGGGAGGCGCAGTGACACAACCCACAACTGAACGACGTAATACACACACACACACACACACACACACACACACACACACACACACACACACACACACACATACTGCGGATGACTCGCCTCCGCCTGTTGCCATGGCGAACTCTCTATGCAGCCATTGATATAACAGTCAGTCCGACCTTAATGACAGATTTGGAGGTAATTGCTATCGATCGGTCCAGGGGGAGGAGGGGGACGACTTGTTCGCAGAGCGTTTCTGCATCGGGGAAAAAGGCCGAGCTTTGAAACTTCACACAATATCACCTGTGTTAACACACGGCTCCGCCAAACGAGGTTTAGGAAGCTGCTTTTAGATCGTTGAGACGAAATTAGACGGCACACAGAGGTGACATTCATATCCAGCTGCAGCAGTTCATCTCTTATCAGTTTACAGAAAAACTGTTTGCGGTTTGTGTTTCAGCCGTGTTTGACATTTTGCTCGCTGGATTATTACACAGACGTTAGCTGTGACTTAATACCACGGTAGACAAATGTTAGATTTTTGAAGTGTTTCATAGACTTCCGGGGACAAATTTCTCATTTAACTTCAAACTTCTTTTTTTTCTCTTTTTTTTTTGCACCAACTCACATTTTTCCATTGACTGAATGTGCAGTTTTAAAATTCACTTTGCTTTGTGTCTTGATGCACTTCGATTTTGTTCGAATGTCAACCTCGTATCACCCGTCGGTTTGCGAACGGCCGTTTTGAAGCCTCGAGTTCGGATTTTGGCCGTCGCCATCTTGCTAGTTCGGAGCAGTTCGGAGCCAGAAGTGACCATATTTGGACGAGCTGGGGGAGGAGCCAGCGGTGGATCTGATTCGGTCTTGAGTGGAACCCCGACGATACTACGTCCCGCCCAGCAATAGCGGACTGCGCCACAGGCCTGTCAATCAAAACAGCCAGCAATGTTAGCCAGCTAAACCGAGATTACTGGTGTATTACTCGTAAATTTATTGACTTCTAACTTTATGAGACTATTTGAATGGGAGTCTACGGAGCCGGACGCTTTTTGGAGCCAACCTCTGGCGGCACACGGTTGGTACTGCAGCTTAAAGCACTTCCACGTCGGCCACATTTTTCAGACCCGGAAGTTACGTCCACTTTTATATAGAAATATATCAAATATATATATATATATATATTAACAAAAAAAAGGTTGTTTCTTCCCGCAGAGATGGAGGCCCAGAACCGGCAGGGTTTCCAGGACCCGCTCTCGGCGGCCGCCGCGGAGATCGAGAGGTCGTCGACTCGCGCAAACTCGCACAAACCTGCCGCGGTGGAGGCGTCGGCCGCCAGGGGCAGCCCGACCCCGAGTGCGAACCGGCAGGCTGCGGACGGCAGTGAGGACACGCAGAAGGCCGCGGACGACGATAAAAACGAAGCCACGGACAGCTCGTCCACCTGGAGCCCGGAGGTACTCGGAAGCGCGACGGCAAACATTTACCGACGCCCCGGAGCGTTTATGAGATGAACGAGCGCGAACGTCCGCTGCACCGCGACAGGGTGGAGGAAACGCCATTGCACGCCGGGACTTTTCCGAACTCCACGACAACTAACACACTTCACACTTTTCCGGTCACCGAAAAAAAAAAAAAAAAAAAATTCAAATAAACCGGAGCGGGGATTATTTAACGGGGTCGGCGAGCCGACCGCAGCCCTGCTGTTACCCATCACGCTTGGCAGAGGTATCGTCGTCGCTCAGCTGCGAGAGGATTACGAGTCTGCTATGGTAATCCGCTCAGGTTCCCTTTGGAAGAAACAAACTCGACGCGGCTCTCCGAGGCCTCCCAGGTTGTTTTTTTCCCCCCATATAAATAGTTGATATTTCCTTCGCTCTGCGCGCCGCGTTGGCTGACAAAAACACCAGCTCATGAATAATAATGGACGTGTGCGTAAACGGAGTATGTACATGCATGCGAATGCGTCTACTTGTCATGCACATCTTGCTCCGTGTGGTGTTCGGGCGCGCGTCTCGTGTGTTTGCGCTCGTAGGAGAGCGGCGATGTGGAGTCTTAGCAACCTCTCAGTCACCGAATCACACTTTGAAAATTGGGAGCAATCTGTGCTGTAAACACCTCCCACACACACACACACACACACACACACACACACACACACACACACACACACACACACACACACACACACACAAGGTGATTCTGTCTTCTAGAAATGCTTCATAAATAAGAAATGAGGTTGCATCAGTGGAGCTACAGGAGAGTCGTGTTGTAGCGTTTTATTTATACAGTTGCATAACAGCCCTGCCGTTGCTAAAGCTACAGCTACTACGGCTGCTAATAATACGACTGCCCGCGCTGTGATCACCGCGGTTAAGTCCTCCAAACTTCACCTCCATCGTTTGTCTCTCGGACTCGAACATCCACACTTGTGTTTTTCACGGTCATGAATACGTCGTGATTTATGCTCACAAATGCATTTGTCTTCTTGACACCAGGAGCTATTTAATTAAACACAGGAATGTCAAATTAGCAACTTTAAAAAAAAAAAAAAAAAATGTTTTACCTTCTACTGCTCACACATGCAGTCACGCCACAGTTTATGCACTTGGATATAATCAGGGTTACCGCGGCGACGGCTCCCCAGAAGCCATCGCTGACTGCTAAGCTGAAGTAACACCCGAACAGGAGCGCTGTGAGTTTAAATGTGCTGCAGGTTAAATGCTGCTGTAATGAAGAGTTGAGCAAATTGACTTGGTGAAGGTAGAGCAGCGTGTTTTCAAACACAAAGAAAGAATTAAAGACCTTTGTGACAGTGTGTCAACAGAGAATTGAGCAATATAACTTTATGGTCGATATCTGCTGGCCGGCGCGCTCGCTTCATAAACATTCGTCGTTATGATTCCCTCTTCGTGTTTGTATCTCCTGACCTGCACATTCAGTAAACTCCAGCAGCAGCAGTAGCTCTCTGATCATTTTATCGTCTCTGCGGTTGCCATGTCGACGGCGACACTCAGCCCCGCTCGGTCAACACTCGACACAATCGATGTTGAGTTTGTTGACTGCACGGGAGGCTGAGACTGAATGGGGGGGGGGGATTTCCATTTTATGACAGGATTTCTGCTCATTTTTCTCTCTGAACATTAAAAAAAAAATAGAAGAGTCATCATGAATCAGGTCGTTTAATATTAATATGCTTTTCCGTGTTTGAGTTTCCCCAAAATGTATTTCTGTTGGACAAAAAAAACCGAAACATTGATCAGAAGGTTTATTTGACCTATTTGCAAAGCAAATTAACTTTTTTTTTTAATTCTAGTTCAGCAATCTGACATTTATCTTAATTTGTATTTAAGCATTTGATAAAGGCTTCAACTAACAAGTATTTCCATTACTCACCAATCAGCATGGTGGTCGGAGGCTTATAGCTTTCAGGTCGTGACCTCGTGAACGGGATATCTCAAGAAAACCACGAGGGAATTTCTTCACATTTGGCACGAACGTTCACTTGGACTCGACGTCATTGCGCTTCGCCACGCCCACCGGTCGCACCGATTGGTCCGGCTTTCAGAGTGGCCGACAAAACCTCAACGCGAACAGCGTTTCCAGAACATAAAGCGTAAAGCTGTGAGCATGCAGCTCCTATCGGTGGTGACGCGTGACAAAGGTGAACCTGGTTGCGCGATACTGAGGTTCTTTCTGTTAAATAAAACTCCAATGTTACTTTATTTCGTAGCGTTCACCCGCGTAACGTGCGACGATAATAAGTTCAGAAATGTAACAAAGGAATGGCATCTTTTAAATCGTGTTGGTTTAATCAGTACAAAAACCAACATGTAAAAAAAACAAAAAACATTTACTGTTTTACTGCATGTTATGTGAAGGAGCATTTCTTGGCCAGCGCTGTTTCCTCCTCTGGAGTCTCAACTGGTTTACTGGCAACTTTTCACAGGCAAAAAAATTTGAGAAAATGTCTTCTTTCTTTTGGATTTTTTTCAATTCCTTGGATAACTCAAACTGAACGACTTTTTTCCCCGTCCCGTCCCCCATCAGCAAGAGCAGCCTCCCGTCGACGAGGTCTCGTCCCAGCCGGCCTTCTCTTCCCCCCGAGCTCCCATCTCCAAGTGCGGAGACCTGGTCCTCTCTCTGGAGTACCGCCCCGCCTCGGAGAAGCTGCTGGTCTCGGTGATCTCGGCGCGGGACATCCCCGACAAGGCCCGCAGCGGCATGGACTCCTGGCAGGTGCACATGGTCCTGCTGCCCTCCAAGAAGCAACGGCACAAGACGTCGGTGCAGAAGGGCTCGCTGCCGCACTTCAACGAGACCTTCCGCTTCTCGCGCCTGGAGCCGTCCGACCTGCGGGTGTCGGCCGTCAGGTTCAGGCTGTACGCGCTGGGAGGCAGGATGTCCCGCGAGCGCATGATGGGGGAGAAAGTGCTGCGTCTGGGAGGGCTCGACGCCGACGGGGGGACGCTGGAGGCGACGCTGGTTCTGGAGCCTCGGAGCAACCTCAAGGTGAGTCGGAGAAATGAGGTCAAAGTGACGTAAATGGCTTCTGAGTGGTGTTTTTACAATCAGAAACGGAAAGAGGAGGGGGGGGGCACTGTTTTTTCCCCCCTCACAGGTGTCGGAGGCGGAGCCAAAATATATGAATAATGAAGATATCAGTGAAATACCGTGACATTGACTCGAGACCAGTGCTGTGTTCCAAATGACGTGCTTCCCTTAGTACACTGACATGTCAGGACTAGGAAATGCATGTGCACACATCACCCGCCAGAATATCTACAGCTTTCATCATTTTACCCGGAAATCAACATGTTTTTGTCGCCCTCTGTTTAAAACACTCAATAAACACACTGATTCTTCTGTCCAGCAGCAAGCAGGAGTGAAAAACAAACACTTTGGGTTCAGGAACATCTGCAGCTTCCTCAGACGGCTCAATGTGAAAATTCACTCACGCCGGTGGCCCCGCCCCCTTTCTCTACAGAGCCAAGATGGCGACCGTTTAGGGTGGGAAAGTGTCCAGCGTTTCACACTCCTTTTTTTTTTTTACCATTTTGAATGCATCATCCTGGTACTCGTCGTGTGAACGCACTTATGCACTCAAAATAGCGAGCGTTCGTACGTAAGTACGCCGTTTGGAACACAGCACAGGTTTTTGTTGGGCGGCCGTTTACTTTTCTGAAGTTTCATTGTTTTCTTAATGAAATTTGATATTTTCCAAACTATTCCCGAGTTTAAAAGAATTGAATTCACTGCTTTCAAATACTTTTCCAAGACCCGCAGGTACCGTTCGATCGGATCCACATCCCCTCTTCCATCCCGCCCTGCCGCACTTCTCTCATTGTGTACCAAACAGCGCAAAAGCCGCTCACCTGTCTTCCGTCTCTCCGTCCGTCCTCAGAGCGTGGACTCCCAGCTGAGTCTGTCCGCCGTGTCCCAGAGCGACAGCGCCTCGTCCACTCAGTCGCTGACTCACGGCGGCGTCCCCGAGCTGCTGGTGGGTCTGGCCTACAACGCCACCACGGGACGCATGTCCGTGGAGCTCATCAAGGGCAGCCACTTCAGGAACCTGGCCATCAACAGGCCACCAGGTCGGCGGGGAGATACACACACACACACACACACACACACACACACACACACTCATCGGGAGGGGTGGAAAGTAACTTAAGTGCATTTACTCAAGTTTCATTTTATTCTGTTTTTGTAATACGGCTCAAGTTTTAGGTTCCACGGTGAAATCGCAAATGTTCACGCTGTATTTCATGTCCAAAAATGCGGTGATGTTGATCAAGGGGCATCATTTGGAATACTTCCTTGTGAGGGTCATGCACGGTCTCTGAACTTTACATCTCCGAGGCAAAACGTTGTACTTGTCACCGCGCTGCGTAGAATTCTCACCACGACAACCTCTCCCTGCCTCCAGACACCTACGGGCGACTGACCCTGCTGAACTCGGTCGGCCAGGAGATCTCCCGCTGCAAGACGTCGGTGCGCCGCGGCCAGCCCAACCCCGTCTACAAGGAGACGTTCGTCTTCCAGGTGGCGCTGTTCCAGCTGTCGGACGTCACGCTGCTGGTGTCCATCTACAACCGCCGCAGCATGAAGCGCAAAGAGATGGTGGGCTGGATCGCTCTGGGCCAGAACAGCAGCGGCGAGGAGGAGCAGCTCCACTGGCAGGACATGAAGGAGGGTCGGGGACAGCAGGTCTGCCGCTGGCACGTCCTGCTGGAGGCGTAAACGCCGCCTTCCGGACAGGAACTCGTTTTTTTTTTTGTATTTCAAATTTGATTTTAAGGCTGAAGGGGGAAAGCCGGAGAGCATGGCGGAAAGAAAAGACCGGAGATTTTAAGGCTGGAGTATTCGAGAACTCGCCGCAGCCGTCCGAACCCGGAAAAACATCGAACCCAAGTGGTTTTGTTTGTTTCGGCATTAAGAACAAGTTCATCGACCCGTAGAGGCTGACGGAAACTCAAATTAACATCCTTTAGTTGGTGATTAGGGAAAGAAAAAAGAAGAGGCATGAAGGTAAAATATTTCTTTGTCATGTGAACTTGTAACTCTGCAGAACGTCCGTCAGCCTCAAAAACGAAGCCGGGAATTTGTCCTTCCTGCTGCAGTTCTGCTTTTCTGGTGAAACGTGGTGTTAGAAAGTACTCGCAAAATAGAAAGGTGTGTGTGTGTGTGTGTCTGTGTGTTTGTGGGTGGGGGACTTGTTATTTCTAACGTTCTCTCTCTGACGGTCAAATCAGTGGAAATGTAAACGTAAATGCACCACATTCTGTATCAGCAACAAATGGCACAAAAACAACAAAACAACACCGATTTCATGCATGCAGCTGAAACTGAAACCATTTATTCACGTACATCCAGCCGTCCCCTCGGAGTCGTGCCCGTCGGACACATCGATCCGTCCAACCGTCTGCACATTTGTCCAGTTTACCAGCGTGGACCGAACGGCGCCGTCCGATAGCGGAGAGACCGATGTGAAAACAGGTTGTAAGTTTACGTCCTCACGTTTCAGACGGAGCTTAAAGAGCTCAGCGTATCGGTAAAACAAGCACATGCCGGAGAATTTGCAGCTGTGAAGAAAGCACATCGATTTTTATGGACCGTAGTTTCTCTGCCATCTGGTTTGTCTCCGCGTGAAATCAGTAAAAGGTCACTTGACTCTCTCATTAACAGCCGATAATTGAGGTTCAAACCGTCCAATCGGGGACCCGAAACCGCCTCACCGGGCTCCTTTTGACGTGAAGATGTTTTGGGATCTCGGTTCCTGAACATTTTCACCACTTCGTTGTCCCCCGACGAAGGCACAATAACAACAAAACAACAAGTGGATTTGAAGAGCAGCGGGTCGCTGAGGCTGAGCCCGGCTTTCATGCTTTCGTGTCACGACGCACAGCCCCCACCCCACCCTCCACCCCCTCACCCAACCAGGACGAGCATTAACACAACAGGCAAAATGTAATCAAGAAAACACTTAGAGGTTATTTGAGAGTTGTGGGGGTTTTTTTCGACCTGAAATTTTGAAGGCGGCTCTTTCGCTCCCATCTTTGTAAGTTTATCTTCACGGTGTGTCGTTCTCGTCGAGGCGACCACGTGACCGTCGGAGACTCCAAAACGGAGCCTGGCACGAGAGTGGAAGCGCCGATATTTTATGATTCAAGCGGAGCAGGAGGACGTCACATTCATATTCAGCCCCTCATTCATATTCTCCCGAAACCGCCCGCGCCACTATGCAGGCAGGAAGACCAGCAGCTGGAGACTCTTAACACCGCCGGGACGAGTCCCATCAAACGCTGAATGATGTTATTTGGCCTCGGCTTCTGTCTTCTTCACGTGGCAAAAGCTCATTTTGACACCCATCAGCGCTGAGCTACAAAGAGGATTTAAATAGCTCACCGCAGCTGTGAATAACAGGCAGTGAATTACCCTGGAAGTGTGTGGTATTTATTTTTTTATTTTTTTTCGCGCGCTCTCTCTCTCTCTCTCTCTCGTGGTAATTGGTGGTTGCAGAGCCGTAGAAATCGTACAGTGCGATGACAGTAATGCCGCTGCTAATGCTCCCATCCTCTTCCCTCAGTCTGAGCGTCTTTTGAGTCACGAGGCAGCAGTTCAGCCCAGGAGGGGAGATTATGTTTGGGGTTTTTTGGGTTTTTTTTTGTCGACAGATAGGTGAGCTGCGAAAACCCTTCGGGGGAGGGGGGGGCAGATGGGGGGTTTAGGGGCTTCACACATCGAGAGCAGAGAGAGTTTGTTTTCCTTTGGGGCAGGTGACAACCGAGTCTCTTTAGAAACCAGTTGGTGGTTGGAAGCAACTGCAAGAAATGATGGTCCGTGTGTGTCTTAAAGGGATTTAGTTCACCAAAATTACAGTGGACAGGTTTTCCCTCCTGAACCCGTCATTTTAATCGGCGCACACACTTCAGCTAGTTTTCAGACTTCCCCCTTTTGTAACTCATCCAACAGTCACGTCACCCATCGGTTTGTAAACGGCCGTTATGAGGCATCCAGTTCGAGTTCGCCTGCTTGGAGCGGTTTGGAGACGGAAGTGTCCACATTTGGACGAGCTGGGGTGGAGCCAGCGGTAGATCTGGCTCGATCTGATTGGACGCCCAGCGTCACCACGACAGTGGAAACCTGACTGCACCACAGGCCCGTCAATCAAAACAAAATTTAGAGGCTTATTTTCTACTTAATGACGGGATTATTTTCAAATGGGCCGCCAGAAATCTAAAAACAAGGAGCGACTTTAGCTAACGAAACCAAAATGACAAGTGGATAAACTTTATTGGCTTCGTATTTCATGAGAGAAGTTGAATGGGAGTCTATGGAGCCGGAGGCTTTTTGGAAGCCAACCTCTAGTGGCACTCGGTGGTACTGCAGCTGAACACACTTCTGCAAAACTTTTAAACCCGGAAAGCTACATCTGTTTTTATAAACAGTCTATGAACTCGTCAGACAAACAAGTCAAAAAACAAAAGTCTCAAATGGACGCGCAAGGTTCCGCATGCCTTATGTTTGGCCACCGAAAACGGCAAGGTTGCATTTAGGGGGAAAAAAAAAATCTGGGTTACGTTAAAGAAACCCCCGTCGACTTTCGGCTTTATCATGAACTTGAACACCAAGTCTCCTGGGTGAAAGTCCCGGGTCTGTTCCATCCTCCATCCCCAGCCTCGTGCTTTTCAACCTGCCTCGTCACGACGCGGGACACTTTTGGTACCCTGTGACAAAACGTCAGTGTCCGACGCTCTGGACGAACAAAAAGTCACAGATGAATGTGTACAAGTGTCAAATAATCGATGACGTCGGAGCAGCCCGTTTCGCGAATTAATATTTCGCGGGCGATTCAGGGAAGCAAAAGAAAGACAGAAAAGTTTTTGTAACGTAAAGATGAGTCACATTAACGTTGACGGTCACAGCAGAATGAGCTCATTCCGTTCAATGAAGGGACCAAGTTGGTATGTTTTAAGCTGTAGATGTTTTTATTGACGACTATTCCAGGTGTAAGAGGTAAATGGGAGTGCTGCAGCTGGCTTAAATGGACATCTAGAGGATTTCCTTTTTTTTTTTTAAATGGAGAGTCACGGACTTATTCCTTAAATTCATTGATTGGTCTTAATCTGCAAGTTAAGTTTTCTTTGGTATCAGCACTCCTATCCCGCTGGCTTCATGTGAGTGAACAGTGACACGAACTATATTTACTCCACAGTGAAGATATATTTTATGCATGTTGAGTTGTTGTACAGAATCTTACCATATATCTATTATATTTTTTAAGATGGTAAATGTTTAATCGTTCTTAACTATTTCCCACGATTGTAAATTTATATCTGCATGCTCGGTTTGGAGATCCCAGGTTGTATTACAGTTGTGAGACAATCGGATTGTGCTGCAGATGTAATGCCGTTGTAATACTGATGAAGTGCCTGTAACATTTTGAGATGAAAAACATATCCACCACGACAAAGACATGATACAAATTTGCATGAAGCCTTCTCGTTGTTCCCTGTGAATGCTGCTGTTGGACTGCATGCGTGGAGGGTTTATTCGACGAGGCCCGGACCGGGGGCGGAAGATTCAGTCGGGTCCAGGTTTCACAACAGGCCTGTAGGGTTAAACCGAGGTTGTTGTTGTTGTTTTTTACATTGCCAAGTCCAAGTAAAAGTTCTTATTTTGCTCTAGTCGGCCTTACGTCACCTACAAGGAACAATTTGATTGAATAATATCGGTGATATCGGGCTGTATTTTTAGGAGCCGGCAGCTCTCAGGTTAAGGTCGTGGAAAAAGTCTGGTTTAATACAACAAAACAAAAAAAAGTTGAGTGTGACTGAAGACACAATGTGTTTGTTTACATTTAGTCACGGCTTCAATATTTTCCAAATGGAAACTAGACTGTTTTTGTTGCCTTAACCTTCGCTGAGAGTTTGTTCGCCCACCATCCACCCCATCCACCTTCCCGCTCGACTCTCAGCGGCAGTTTACAGTTCCAGCCGGCAGTGGCGCTAAAACGCAGCGGCCAAAAAACATTTTTGTCGGGTCAAAATTTCTTGGAGACCGGTTTACGACATAAGGTCGAACTTACTCGCGCTTTTGAGGCTTTTCCAGCTCCACACTTTTTTTTCTGGCCTTCATCATGTGCGTTGAGGCTACCTGGCGTCGCAGCAAAGGCGTGAAATAGACACGCCCATCTACGACAGCAAAACGTGAGAAAACCACACTTTGGGCTGTCCGGGGCGTGAAAGTTACACGTTTGCTAAGCGTGAAACTTGGACCCACATAAATGTCTGTGTGGGCGTTAAAGTTAAACGTACAGGAAAACGTTTTAACTTTCACGTTTACATGTTTTCCCGTAAGTGTAACTTTCACGCCGAGAAAGCCCAAAGCGTGGCTGTCGCGCGTTTTTGCCGTAGTGGACGGGCGTGTCTATTTCACGCTTTGCTGGAACACTCGGTTTGGTTGAGGAAACGCAAGCTAGCTAAGTAGAGCTGCTCCGTCCGAGGTCAACAGACGAAACTTTCGCATTAGATGAACCTTCCCTTGCGGCCTGCATCAAAACAGTGAAACGCTGAGCCTGAGAGTGCACACACTGTCGTCCTGCAGCCCTGGTCTGGGCCGTGCATGCTGAGCACCCAGAAAGCACTTTTTGTACCAAGATTTGTCGTTGCCAATAAAACCCAGAAGAACCCTGCTGTGATAACGTCTGCCTGCCATCTGTTTTTTTGGGGGGGTTTTTTTGGGTCTTCCTCTCTTCTCTGAGCTCCGCTCAGATGTCTTCATTCTGAAAAAGGAGGCTGTTATTGTGAAAAACAACAGTTCCCCACCCTGTGATTGGCGGTAGAGATTTCCCATTTTTAAATCTGTCTGAAACACTCGAGAGGAAATCCCACGGAGTGGATTAGGGATTAGGGAAACTATCTTGTGTTTGTTTTTTTAAGTATTTTGAGGGAGCTTAATCTGATCTTTGGCAACAGATGCCTTCGATTTAACCTACAAACATGGATTTGCAGCTTGTTTATTAGCTGTTTAGATCAAGTCCACGTACAACGAACCTTTGAAAATAGCTTTGAAAATACAAATTGGTGATACACAGCTACATTTACCCAGTGTTTATTTTATAAAATGGCACATAAAGGCACTTTTTGAGATGAATTAATCAGTTCATAGTGAATTTACTACACTCTGCAGTTCATTTTCCTAATATTTACTGTGATTTATGGTATTTCAGCATGATACAGTGCAGTATCTTTTTATTTCAAACTTCGTTTTTGAAATGTATTTATTTTACTTGCTCAACTTTTTTCTCTCAACGTTTTGGAAATTTGGGCTATTCTGCATTTTGAATATGAATAAAATGTATTTGAATTATTCATTTATTTATTTATTTATTTTACTCATGAACAAACCAAACAGCCAAATTGAATTGAACTGAAAAAAAACATCCAAAAACTTCAGGTTAAAACCATGTCCTCCCTTGTAGAAAAAAAACCCCCACGAGTTTCCTGTGTTTACATGTATTGACACGTTTACCACATGTTGCAGTATATGATAACATGGGAGAAATATGTGGAAAAGTTATGAAAATGCTTCTGCCTTAAAACCAATTTTTTTCCCAACAGGGAAAATACATGTTTCACATGTGCATAATCACATGTGTTTTTGGCACGTGAAAATCCGCGCGTTTTTTCTGTCAGAGCTTTTAAAAGTTGGAAATTTACTTTTTTTTTTTAAATTTTTTTTAAAAACACTCCTGAGTGACAGAAAGAAAATCAACATGGATGTAGTTTTGGAGTCTGAAAAGTTGCCTGATGGTGGACAGAGCAGAGGCCATGCAGCGCTGCTTGGATGCGGGAAGAGGAGGACCGACGCTGGAGCGTCATCGCCGCGCTTCCTCAGTCTCCTAGCAACAGGAAACATCTGCCTCCGCGAGGACCAATGAGGGCGCGCGCAGAGCGGTGTGTGTTGTCTCTTGTTGCTGTGAACGGGATATTTTAGGAGTCTGGAGAGCAGTGAGCGTCTCACCCTGAGAGGAGCTGCAGCTCTCCCTCTCCGCCCGTCCGTCCGTCCGTCCGTCTTGTCTGTCTGTCTGTCTGTCTGTCTGTCTGCAGGCTGCGACTTCCGTGCTCGAGCGTCGTCGGATCGGAGTGAGGACGCTGGATGTCGCGCGGAGAGGACAAGAGAGGAAAGAGAGGAGCTTTAACCGGGATTTACCGCCGATTTGAAGGTAAGACGCGGAAGTTTTCGTTTTAAAACGGCAGATAATCGTTTCTAAACTGGCCATTAAAAGCATGTGTTTGCATCGCAGCGTTTAAACGGAGGCAACGTGCTTTTACATGAAGTAAAAAAAAAAAAAAATAAACATTCTTCAAAATATAGCCGAGCTGATAAACGAGAAAGTCTGCATAAAATATAGAGAACCTACAAAACCAGTGGAAAAGTTTATGTTTTGATGACATGTAATGTAAAATGAAGTAGTTTTAACCCTGAAAACAGCATATAAATTTGTTTTCAGGTGTGATTTCTCCATCATTAACAGGGATAACTGAGCCACAGCAGCTCATGCAGGTTTCGGTTATGGTGAAAGTGCTGGTGTGTTCCGTCCTACTGCACCTATCTGTGTCTGACATGCAAATTATTGATTATGATTGGCGGTTAAGAGATTCTATTTATTGCGATTTATGTAGGCTTGCTGACAAACTCTAAAAAAAAAAAAAGAGCTTTCATTGTGGAGCCAGATTTTAATATGTGCACATTTAAAATGAACAAAGTTACGATCAAATGTATTTCTGCTTTTAGTGGAAATATTTGCTGTCAAAGGAAATACAAATACTGCATGCAATCCACACACACACACACACACACACACACACACACACACACACACACACACACACACACACACACACACACACACACACACACACACACACACACACACACTTCCCACGCAGCCTCTCTCCCCCCTCTGTTCATGCGTCCATCAGCGGGCATCATTCTGCTGTTGGATGTTAAAAACTGTGTGAGTCACTGCAGCAGCTTCAGGAGAGCCGGCGTGAAATGTTTCGCAACCACAGAGCTTCCCACTCTGTGTTTATGATTGATTTATGGCATTTTAAATAACAGCACCCACACACACACACACACACACACACAAACACACACGCACACCCGCCACCTTGTAATCTCTGCTACTCACGCGCTCTCTTCAATTCTGATGAGCTGATTTTGGATAACACATCTCCAAATACATTCAGCAAAAACATCATGTGACAACAATGGAGGATCAAAGCGGGACATTATTCCGCAGGCAAAGTGTTTTGAGTGGAAACAGATACATTATTTAAAGAATTCAAACCTTGAATAAAAGATGTCACATTTTAAATAAATAGATAAATAACATACATTTTTTTATTTAGTTAATTTTCAATTTCTCACCTTTCACTATTTATCTCATTGAATTATATATTATTATTTATTTGTTGATCTTTTACCTTTGTCCCTTTCTCCCTTTTTTCAACATTTTAAGAAAAAAAATATTTTCTATCTTTTCATCTCAGCTTTTATTATTTTTATTTTTAAATTTAAATTCTAAGATTAATTTCAAGGTTAGGTTTAGTTTTAATTGTCACTTTTAGGTTTAGTTATTTATTTATTCATTCATTCGCTTATTCATTAATTTATTTCTCCCCTGCTTGTAGTTGTTGACTGTTAGTGTTTCCTTGTGCTCACCCGGTCATTAAATCTCAGGTTAAAACTTTACGGCTGTCAGCAAGCTGTGATACTTGAGAGTAAATAACTTTGAATCGTTGTTCAGACACAAAAGTCAAGCAGCAGATATCGAGGTTACAAAAATGTCAGTTTCGGATTAAAAAATTCAAAATGAAGATCAAATTTAATTTCAAGCCACATCCTCTCTCAGCAGTCTGTAAACTTTCCGTGTTCAAGCTCAGATATTTTGGTTCCATCTCCTCCTCCTCTTCCTCACTCTCTGCTTGTTTCCCTGCAGGACTCTGAGGGCGATGTGGAGGCTCAGATCGACTCTGATTTAAACTGCGGTCAGACAGCTGAGTGCCGGCTGTGGACCATCGGCAGCAGGTAATCCCGGTCATGTGACATGAAGCTGCCGTACACTGTAACTAATCTGAGTGTTTTTCATAATTTCCTCGGTTAGATTTGCGCTCTGATCTCTGGTTCGTTGGCCTGCAGCAGCCCCCTTCCCTGCGAGAGAGACCAAACCATTCAACTACGTCGAAAGTTGCCTACTTCAAGAGGAAATATGCGGAGGAGGAGGATTTACACGGAGGCCTACATGGATATTTTCAAAAAGTAAGAGCCTCTTTCTTTCTTTTTTCTTCTTTAATTTGAATTATGTTTCTGACGTTTTGCTTTTTGGACTGGTCTGATGAATAAATTGAATAACTGAAGTGACACCTTTGCAGTGATTAGGGATCACTCAAGGTCACCAGAGGCAGCTGAGCTTTATTAAAAAGGAAAGTTATAAGCCTCATCTTAAAAGTAAGAGAACGTGTCTGCCTCCCGAAACCGAAGCAGAGAGCTGGAGCCACGCGAGAGAGGCCTGAATGAAACTCTACGAGCAGGACGTCACCCTGAGAGGAAAAGAGCTCTGTTAGGACGATACGGTGTGCGATAACATCTTCGAGATAAGACGCAGCTTGGCCATTAGGAGCTTTGTAAGTCATCAGAAGAACTTTCCAATTCTTTATTTTCTGGGAGGAAGAAGAAGAGAAGCTAAAAATGGAGAAATATGATCTCTCGCTGAAAATTCAGAATCAACTGCAGACATTTTGACAACAATGAATTCCAGTTATATGGCCTGGAAGTGACAAATTCATGGTTCAACTTCTCTGTGTCACGCTGACTCATGATTCTCCAGATTTTATCGATATTTTGTAGGTGAAAGAAAGCAGTCGAGACTTTCTTTATGTCTGATCAGAAGGACATATACTCATTAAATTGACAAAAGTAAGTAAGTCTGTGATTGGATAAAGAATTTCTAAAGTGTTTAAGACCACATACAATGTCTGAATTTAAAGATAAAACATCATCCGGGCCTTGATGTCTTTCAGACATTTCTTGAAGTTTCACCAACTGATTTGTTTCATCCAGTTTCACAGATCAAGTGGGACTCCGTAACTAACTTTAACGTGCTTGGAAGTAGTCACTGTTGTCATGAACACATTAAAAATGTATATCACAGATATGATTTTAACCGACCTAGTGCAGTTCCTGTAATCCTGAAGAGTCGGTTACAACAAAAAGTTCCTGTCAGAGTACATATTGGAGTCTTTTTCTGATTATCTGCCGACGTCCTGGCAAGAAAATCATGAGTTTCTTTGCAGCTCTGGGACTCCTCTCTTCAATCTGCTTGTATGAGCGACAGATCAAAGCTGGCATCCCTCTAGCCTGCTCAGGATAATATTTGATAACAGAAGCACAAACTGATCTGCTTGCCTCTGTGTTCGCCACTCGCAGCACTTGATACTGCAGGAGGACCGGAGCTGCATCCTGAAGCTCTCCCTGGAGAAGCTGAGGTTCCTGGAGGACCCCGAGGCCTACCTGCGGCGCTCTGTCCTCATCAACAACCTGCTGAGGAAGATCCACCATGAGGAGGAGGAGCTGGAGGCCGAGGAGGAGGATGAGGAGGAGGAAGAAGAAGAAGATGATGTAGAGGAGGAAGAAGAAGAAGAGGAGGAGGTCCTCGGGGAAAGGGGGCAGCGGAGGCTGATGTACCCGGACAGGAAGAGGGTGAAGGTCCTGGTGACAGACTGCTGCTCCCCGCCGTTCGGCCTGGAGGAGCTGCAGCATTACCGGCTGGTGCCCTGTTACCCGACAGCCGGCTGCCTGTACGGCCTGGGCACCTGCCCGGGCCTCGCCCCGAACCACCAGGTCCTCCTGTACAACCTGGACGACAACGGCTGACTCTCCCCCGTCCTCACCGACAGGGTCCTCTTATTTTTGTTCAAAGCTGGGACGTCCGCGTCACACGGCGTGACCTGTTTGATCAGAATCCACAGGAGGAAAAAAAAAATGCTGCCGCCGCTCACCGCTTCTTTAACATCCTCTGAGGGACGGGTGGTGGGCTGTTTCGTGCGTCGGCGGGACGTCGCCTCCTCTCTTCACCTTGCTAAGAGGCGGCGGTGGATTCAAGAAGCTGAGAGAGTCTTTCTTCTGCCTCAGGATCAGCAGGCTCTCTGGTGCCGATGTCAAGCTGCTGCTGCTGCTGCGTCACTGCTCTCTGCCGTTTGTGCAAATACGAGAGACTTGAAGCAGGCGGCATTACTTTGATTTTTATTTTCTTTCTTTTTTCTTTTTTTTTTGCTGTTGTTGTTGTGTTATTGACTTTTATTGTTATTGTTGCTCATGTGACGTGTGAGCGCATTCAGGGATTTACAGACCGCAGGCTTCTTTTGATGCACCTTGGCTTGCGTGGAGAATGTTAGCTGATATGCTTCTGTTATGTTTTGGTTTTTTTATGCTACTGTGTGATTTATGAAATATTCTGTGTAACATTCCCTGGACCGTGTGAACTTTTCATGCTATGAAGTGCTCGAAGTCACTCATTCCCTGAGGTGCGTTTACTGCCTGTGGGAAGACCCGTTCCTCTCTGCGTTTGATGTCCTGTGATCAGATTTTCATTTTGCAGCACTGTGCTGTCCTCTGCTGGTAAAAAAAGAAAAAAAGAAGAGAAAAATCATCTTAAAGAGTCTCTTAGTGGCTCGTGTTCAAATCTGTGAGGATAAGAAAACATAATGCTTTATTTCAACTCCCACCCCAATTTAGCATTTATAAGAAATAAATATATTGCTTAAAAATGTAACTGCAAGCAGATACAAGTGCTTATTAATGTATTTGTCAACAACTACAACTCATCCTTCTGGTGGGTACACATGGTAGATGAATCTGTAGTAAAATACGGTTGTAATGGCCTCATAGAAGTATGCATACAGATACATTAAAGCATATATTAAATGTTTATGGTGCTTATAATGAAGAAAAAGAAGAAGTGGCATCGCTCTTCGTTTCCCCTTTAAGATGACAAAAGAAGTCATGTTTTTTGTGTGTGGCTAAAAAAAAGAGGAACAATGTCATCATATTCTCTTTACCAATTTGTTTTTTTTTTAAATTTCATCATTGTGGTGTTTTAATGCTGATTTTCAGAGAGCAGAGCACCTTTAAATTGCATTCCATATTTTGTTGCTATTCAAAGCAGCAGCTGCAATGTTTTCACAGGGGACTGAGATTAGCTGACATGTTAAGGCATGTTGTATTATTTAACGTGGCACCACGCGTGCTTTATGAAGCTGACAAATCTGATGGATGACGACCGCGATTGATGTTTTGTCCATTTTCAGTGTCGCTCTCTCTCTGCTCTGTGTTTATGAGTGTTTAGTCTCTGTGAAGGGAGTTTATAAAATGTGCATCTTGATAACAATCACTACAGTGGGAAAAAGAAAAAAACAACAGCAACAAAACAAAAGGCAACTATCAAAGAGAAGCTTGGTATTTTAAATTCAGAATTTATATTTTGATGAAAATGCATATTCCATATTTAAGAAAAACTATTTTGAAAAAGGGCCATTCAACTTTTTTCAGGTAATCAATTATCAAATAAAGTATGTAATGTGATAATGTTGTATGTGTTTCTTTGGGTAGCAGCACAAGCAGTAGTCATATCTATCTATCTATCTATCTATCTATCTATCTATCTATCTATCTATCTATCTATCTATCTATCTATCTATCTATCTATCTATCTATCTATCTATCTATCTATCTATCTATCTATCTATCTATCTATCTATCTATCTATCTATCTATCTATCTATCTATCTATCTATCTATCTAATTTGTTGTTACAGGCAAAGCGCGGTCACGTTGCGCCCTGACGTCATGTGCGCGTGCGCGTGAGACACTGTTGCATTCACGTGCTCCCACGATGTGCTGTGACAAAATGAAGTAGAACATAGGTCTACGTCTAAGCCCATATACGAAGCTATAAATGATAAAAATGTGTTTTAAAAGTTTTATCTTATCAAATTTATTTGATTTTTATTTATTTTTTGCGTAAATGACTGATAAAGTATAACTTTACGTTAAATTAAGTTAAAGGTAGAATTTTTGTTTCCCTTTAAAACGTTATTAACAACAAATTCCGACAGCACGAGAAGGCAACACGGGAAGGCGCGCTTCCCAGCCTGCTCCCTGGATCTGTCAGTTGCAGATAGCGGGACACTGAATGCAACCGGGCTCTGTGGTCCAGGAGTCATCCGGTTCGGTTTATCCGTTATCGTCTCACTGGAAACGGTTCTTCTTCTTCTTCTTTTTTGAGTAATACCAGTCGCTGTAATAACTTGGTGTACTTTTCAAGCGGTTCGGGATTCACTTCTGAGCGCCATTCTGCCTTTATGCACGGGTTAGCTCGCTAACGTTAGCCGGGAAGCTAGCATCAGTGTTTGGGGAAAGTAGCGGAGTTCGTGTTCCTCCTCTCGGCTGTGTGGGAGTCGCTAAACCCGGTGAAACATGGAGAAAATAAAGGAGCGGTTCCGCTACCTCCAGGACCCTCACCTCGTCGCCCGCTTTCAGAACATTTGTGGTGTGCAGGGCACGTTTTCTCGAACCGTCTCTGCCGGCGGTACGACCACCGGCAGCAGTAACGCAGCGGACCGGACTCGGTCGCACAACAACGGGGCTTGCCATGGTCACATCGCCGGGGAAAGTGAGAGTAAAAACTCTGCTGTCCTTGGAGCCGGGGAAGGGGGAAGCGTACAGACGGCAGCAGTTGGGCTTCGGAAGAGGATAACGGATTCCAACGTAACGACAAACCTCACGGATGAAGGTGAAAATCTCCCCCAGAACGGGGTAGCAGTGTCCCCGGCGAGCGGCGCGGGTGCAACGGTCGGTGTGGGCAGCAGCCTCGGCAGGGCTTCAGCCGCGGGTCAGGAGGCTCGCAGCGGGACCGGGCCGGACCTTTCAGGGGCAGCCGAGAGGAGGGAGAGTGGCAGCACGGTGAAGCCCCTCCGCAAAAACTCTCTAACGGGCGACGCCGGGCAGGAGTTCCACATCGAGAACCGGTTCTTGTACTACATGTTCACGAACGGAACCGAGCTGGGCAACGAGTCCTTCTACATCACCTTCTTCCCCTTCCTCATGTGGAACGTGGACGCCTTCGTGAGCAGGCGGCTGATCATGGTGTGGGTCTGGGTCATGTACCTGGGGCAGTGCACCAAGGATGTGATCGGCTGGTCCCGGCCCGCATCACCGCCTGTGGTCAAAGTGGAGATGTTTTACAACTCGGAGTACAGCATGCCGTCCACACACGCCATGTCGGGCACTGCCATCCCCTTCTCCCTCGTCTTCATGACCATCGGCCGCTGGGAGGTAAAGTGCACTTACACGCACGCACACGCACGCACACACACACACACACACACACACACACACACACACACACACACACACACACACACACACTCGCTGTCACGCTGCTAAATAATGTGAATATGGAGAAGTAAGGAGCCTCTCCTTCCTCATTTCCACAGAGCAAACAGAGCAAGTTCCCTATTGCATCTGGTTTGTGTTTTAATTTCTCCTTTTTTTTCATGTCAGTGCAATTCACTTGAACAGAGTAAAGAGGAAGCAGTGGGGTGAAACTAGAAGTGCCTCTCTGGAAACACTGGACAAAATCCAATCTGCTTTTTTCTTTTCTCAATATAATTCCGTGCACCTTTATTGCATGAACACGAGATGAAACGAATATTAGGCCGACTATCTAAATGATATGCACCACACCGGACTTATTCTGTTGAGATCTGCTGCATTTATTGCTAAATTATTCAACAGTGGTTATTAACAGAACATTTGGTAATGCTTCATTTTACAGATCTGTAATTTTCTAAATGATTTCCAAAGATATTTCCTGGAAAGAACAACCATCAACCCCTCCATTCATACCTACATTAATATGAATTAATTGGTCATTTATTGGTCAAACTTGGATATCCAAAGATCATCTTGGAGCATTTAATTATTACTTATTTATTTCTTTGTTGGGTACAAAACAACCGGAAGAAAAAAAAAGTCCAACACAATTAACGTCCGAGCCCCTCACAGTCCAAAGCCAAAGATTTTCCATTTGCAGTCCATTTTTTTTTTGGGGGGGGGGGGATTTCTTTCTTTACTGATTATTAATAGTCTTGTCAGCTTATCAGTTAATTAAAAGAGTCGCATCAGCTCGAGACTGAGGGGGTTTTCGCTCGGACGCCTCAACGTGCTCTCATCCGAGGTCAAACCTCTGATCCGTCATGTGATCTTCTTCCGCTGCGTGAAGACAAGCGAACACGTGCCGGCTCTTCCCGCAGGATTCGCTGAGACTTCCTCCCGTCTGAAGTTCAGCCCTCCGAGGCCGCGTCGCTACCACTCAGAGCACTCGGTTCAGCGGATACAGCGACAGCAGCCTGTTACAGCTGCGAGGCTGCGGTGGCCGCGAGCTCACTGCGGATACAACAGCATCAAAAGCGGGGGGGGGGGGGGCTCGTCCTGCCGTAAGAAGGCTTACAAGCTGAATGAAAGTAAGATGGTTGTGGAGAACATCAAAACCGACTAAATTACTTTTCCCAGCATTAATATTTGGAGGCCGGTGCACTTTGGCCAGTTTGAGCCTTAAGCTTTTTAGGTTTTGTTTGTTTATTCTCTTTCTACATATTTTTGGAGCGTTTTTACACCAATTTGGTGGAAATAATGATGTGAAACTGCATTTTTGTATTTTTTTTAAATTGCGTATATAAGTCTTCCACACTCAGGGAAAACGCTCTTAAGTATTTATCCTAACCGGCTGCTCTTCACGGTAGAAAAGAAAGATTTCAGTTGGATCGTAAACGATGATGCTGAACTGGGCCCTCTGATTCTCCGGCTTCGGTTCGTTGCCGAAGTTGAAAATGAAGTGAAACCATGCAGATAACGCCGAGTCTCTTTATTCTCTGTTGTTTTTGTTTTTTTTGCACTTCTTAGTGCTGTAAGAGCCTGTTAGACATCGTAAAGCCTTAATACTGTCTGAAGTCCACTTTCAAAGTCGTGCAACCTTTATTCTATTTGTAATAAAAAAAAATTAAAAAAAAAAATGCAGCAAAGGGACGTTTCAAAGCTTTTTGTTTCCCATTTGAGACATAAATCTGGGCCATTTGAGCCACTGGAACGACATTCACGCAGGAATTTGGTTTTCACAAGCCGTTGTCTGTTGGTCGTCTCTTTGTCTCCTCCTATTCAGTGTGGAGGAACAACACTGCATCGTGCGCGGTCTGAGTAAAGCGGCGTGAAGTCCGCTTCTCTCGTCTCGCCGACAGCGAAGGACGTGGTCGGCCAACTGCAGGAAGTCCATATGATTCTTCCAGAAATAACAGACAGTGGAAACCTTTCCTATAAATATGAAAAAAAGTGTGACATGGAAATCAAGTGCTTGAAGACCTGGAACGATTAATCAATGAGTCGATGAACTGTAAATGACTCGATAACTCACCTTGACAGTGGATTGTTCTTTAAAAGTATATTTTAGGGCACTTTTTTTATTGGGGGGGGGGGCAAAAAAAATGACAAAACATACCGATTGGTGATGTCAGACAAACCGAGACATTTAATTCAGAAGATAGTCGTCTCCTAATAATCATTGGTTTGTTGGCCTGACATGACATTTACATAGTGCAGAAAGAAGTCGTCTTCTAGTATTCCCGATATTTTTTTTTTGATAGATTTTGATGTGCTGCTCAAGTTTCCGGTCGCAAAAAAACCCGCCTGTAACTCCGGTACTGATGTCGCTCTCAAGAGACGTAACTGGGAATACTCACTCGTGAAGGCTGAGGCTTCCTCCCGCTCCGTGCACATCCCGGCGCTGCCCCCAAGAGGAACAATCTCTGAACTCTTCGATCCACGCTCGTAAATGTGACCGTTGGACCCGAGTTGTTCAAACCGTACGTGTTGGGAAACCAGCAAGATCGAAGCCGTTCGCGACTTAAACACGAAGCTCCCTTTTTCTTTTTGAAACAAATGGGCACCAATCGAGCGCAGCGTTTTGAAATGCTTAACGTGTCCGATACGCAGCAGTGGGTGCGATTGATTTACGACGCTCTGCCTGCCCCCCCCCCCCCCACCACCACCACCGTCTGTCTGCCACAGGAGGACATAAGCGAGACGACCCCTGACCTTCCCGTGTGCGACTCAGAGATAAGACTTATTCACATTATACTCGGTCACAACGAATCTTTTATTTTTATTTTTTTCTGTTCTACATTTGAAAACACTTTGAACAAGCCGGCATCAATTCAAGGTGTAAAAATATAAAAACTGCTGACTCGCTTGTGTGGCACGCCAGATAAGACGTTGACCTCAGCCTCGGTGTTTGAATCTGATTTATTTATTTTGGTCTCATGCTTCAACTTTGCCCAGATCTTTTTTTTTTTTTTTTTTTTAAGTGCCCGAGACCTGAAAGCCTGATTTTCTGCAGGCTTGTTAATCCTCCTTCAAGAGGAGTTTTCAGATGAACAACCTGTTGAATGGCAGGACTTGTCAGCAGTTTTATCACATTCACTCCCCACAGATCAGCACACCCCAGCCGCCGCCACCACCACCACACGTCTGCTGCGCGTTGCAACTAAACGATGCAAAAGCGTCCAACTTTTGATCATTTATTATCCTCCTGCACTGGAGCCATAGAATACAGTTCACGGAGTAGATTTGGGTGAGGATGCTATGTAACACAAATTTGGTTGTCTTATGTTCGCTTTATTGCTTTGCCCTAAACTTTGCGTAACTTAAAGTCTTAATACTGTTGAAATTCAGCAACAGAGACCAAACCGTTTTCTTGTACCAGCCTCTAAACATGTTTTTTTTTTTCTATCTGCTCTAAAGTAATGCATTTTAACATTTTAAATGGGGGTCTCGCTTTTGGAGCCAGCCTCAAGTGGCCATTTGAGGAACTGCAGTTGTTGGTACTCCTGCGTTGGTTTCCCTTTTTGTAGCCTCTTAGGATGCTGCTTCATTTGCGTCGTCAACTATTTTACTGAACAAACTTTCATTTAACTTTCATTTTGTCAACAAAAAGTGTGATGAAAGAAATTCTTTGACTGTTTTCAACCAGGAAAACAAAGCAAAACAAGCAGTAATATTTCAAGTCAAAAACTATCACAAAATATCGAATGTGTTTTGTCATTAAAAAAACCCAACTGAACATTAATGTTAAAGACAGACAAACAAATGAATTAATCACTATTTTAATACAACTCTTTCTTCAGTGTGGAATTAAACACTGCAGCTCCTGAACTGTAAACGTTTTCTCTTCTTGCTTAGTTTATTTTCTGTTTGACCTCTTGTACTGTCGTTAATAAGAAGCTCAGAAACGTCGTGTGCAATATCTTCCTGTGGATGTCAAGACTGCAAATAAAACTGAGGAAAAATGTAAATGGTAAAAAAAAGATCCACGGAGCTTGAGAGAACAGCTGGTCCTCCAGACCAAAAAGAGGATGTGAGAGTTTTGGGAGGAGGAGGAAGAGGAGGAGGAAGGCTCCCTCCTCCCATTGTACTTCGCCGTCGCCGCCTTCTGAGGTTTCCTGCTGAATCACCTCTCCGCCCGACTCGTCTAAGCAAAGCAGGAATGTCTGCGTTTGGATGGGCCGCATGTCAGACGGTCCTCCTCCTGTCCCTCCTCCCTCCGTCCTCCTCCCTCCGCCCTCCTCCCTCCTCCAGCTCAGACGGTAACTCGGGCCAGATGTCGCTCTGCGCAAGATAAGAACTAAAACGGGGGGGTGACGGGGGACGGGACAGGGTGGAAAAAGAGCTGTCGGAGAGGAAGAAAAAGAGGGGGATGGAGAGGGCAGGAAGTAGGGAAAAGAGAGATATTAGATAAGAGGAGAGTGGACAGGATGAGATTCGAGGGGCAAGAGATGGAGATAAGTAGAAGCGTTCAGGAGGGCGGTGGTATCGCCCTGTTCCGCGACGTGATGTTGTCCAGTTGACCCAGAACAGAAAACAATCTGGTAAACAGGCTTTGTGCGAGACTTCCTCCTCTGAGCAGGAACATTAGGTGGAAACACCGCAGCTTTTCCTGCAGGCGTGAATGGCTTTCACAGCGACGCATTTCCAAGCTGCAGCACTGCGTTTTTTGTTTTTTTTTCCCCCCAGAGTTACTTTTGTACAGATTCCCAATTGTTCCGACACGGGGACTCCCAACAGAGAATTTCATTCAAATACTTTATGTTAAGTTCAAATCTCGTGACTGCAGGCGGTTGCAGTCGTGATGTTTGTGTTCAAATGTATAATAAAGGAGATACCTTACAATTAATAATAATACATTTTATTTTGTCTAGCGCTTTTCAGGATGCTCAAAGATGCTTAACGGGTTAAAATGATCAAAACAACATCATAAAAGTAAAAAAATCATGCTGTAAAAGCAGCTAATAAGAGTAAAAACAACATGAATCTCACATTAAAAACAGCTAGTGAGTGTAAAAACATTATTTACGACGAAGTAAATTGGGTTAATAATTAACTTAAAGAGTTGAGTTAAACTTGACTTTAAATCTGCAGTTTTTTCCAACAAGCAGTTCCAATTTTATTTGGACGTCTTCAGGTTGTAAATGGAGCTCCAACACTTAATCGAAATGTGAGAATCTGCTGCTTTTCTTGGTCATGTATGAAATATTTTGGGAGTTTTAGACATACGCGTGTACTCTGATTTCCATGCACAGAAGTAAGTCGTGACCTGCCAGTTTAAATCCACAATTTTACATGACTTCTGGGTCTAAATTTCACTTTTTTTGTTTTTTTGTCTTGAGTTGCAAATGTGTGAAGCAGCAGTTTCCAGTTCCCGAGCACGCACTGTAATAGATTTATGAGTAATTAGGTCAGCGCCTGGTCCTTTTATTGTGGTATTACGGCGGTCCAACATAAAAGAGATATTCACAACTTTGGTTTTGTGCGTAGCCTCAGAGTCGTCCAGTTTACATCTTGGCAGTGTTGCAAGTCAAACACACAGCGCGCTCTGGGATGTGTGTGTGTGTGTGTGTGTGTGTGTGTGTGTGTGTGTGTGTGTGTGTGTGTGTGTGTGTGTGTGTGTGTGTGTGTGTGTGTGTGTGTGTGTGTGTGTGTGTGTGTGGTGTAGTGTGTTGTGTGTGCGCGCGCGCGTATTTCCAGTGTGTCGTGTGGAGCAAAGCCTACACTGAGGCTAACAGTCGACGAGCAGCGCACGTAGAACCACAAGCCACACACACACACACACACACACACACACACACACACACACACACACACACACACACACACACATCCATGAAGCTTCGAATGAGGCGACCGCTGCTGCGGTCACAGCCGGTGAGGCCCTCGTTGACACGTGCTGGACAGCATCTCCGCACATTAGATATTCGGCGGGTTTCTCCCAAACACAGCGTTGACCTGCGCGTTCTGACACGGCCGCACGGCCAATCCGCTCATAAAAGACGCCTGATTGTCAACCAACACCTCCCCTCCGCTCTGAGCTGCTTTTTTTGTTTTGTTTTGCTTTTATTAAAAAAAAAAAAAAAAAAGAAAAAGGAGTCTCGTAGTGTATAACTGACACTTTAAAGTGAAGCTCAGCGGGTAAAGAGACACCTGTATAGTCTCACAGGACTCTCTGAATGGAGAGGCGGTCGCCTATCTGATGCAACAGCCTCCGATGAGCCGCTGCGTCTCGTCCCTGAATGCTGACTCGAAATCTGAATAGCTCAAATGTAAATAGTGTGAGAAGTTATGTCCAACAGTCCAACAAAAAAAAAAAACCAGACCCACACCAGCTGCTTTTGCTTAAATAGGTCAAGAGCCCAAAATATAATGTAGCATCTGTGTTTTATTTCCCTCCTCTTGCTTTAACAGTAATAACAGGACCACAGGCTGATGTTTAGAGAGTATAAGGTTTAAGTATGTATGAAGTTTAGTTTGATTTACCATTTGATTGAGAACTAAAAAACAAACACCAGCAGAGGCGGATGGTGTTATCAGTAGTTTTGTAGGGATGTCATCATGAACCAAAGTATTAGCGATTTAAAAAAATAATAATAATAATAATAATTGAGGATCACTAAAGTTACAACATTCATCCGGAGGGCAACACGGATCCAAAGAAGTGTCCTTATTTGATCAAATACAATACGTGGATGCTGGAGTTGAGCCGTTAGATTGCGCGACGTCATCACGGCCGTCGTTCGGGTTCGCCACTCGTTTTCATTTCGGTTACGTTGAAACAACTGGTTGCAGGAAGGTCTCTATTGAGCACGCGGCGTCACACGTAAAACTTAAACTCCTGACCGTGTCAACGTGGCTTTGTGTCCTCCCTTCTGTTGGTTTTGGAAATGCCACCGAGGCCCAGAAACAGTCTGTCGGAAAGAACCGGTATTCACAACCCCGTGCGCTGCTAGGAATCCCCGTTAACAAGTATGGCATGTATCTACGGAAACAGGCTGATTTTAATAAATGATTAACAGCATTTCGGGAGGCACCCCCTCGCCTCATCGTTCAAACTGTTGCCATCTGCCATCAAAACGGTCCTCCTTTATTTACCCAAAAAACGGATCCAAATGTTAACTTGTTCCACAAGCCAACAGGGTTCCAAACAAAAAGCGTGCGTACATCAAGTAGGACGTCCGGCTGCGTCCGTCTCTGGTGCAAGGTGTGCGGACATGTCCACTCACGTGTGCTTGATTGTTGACTCGCGCGTGTCATTTTGCATGTAGGAATATGAAGACGTGATGAAATTAGTTTATGCTGCAAACCATTTCAACCCCCCCCCCCTTCTCCTCCCCTACGGGGACAAATACAAGTTTTCTAGTTCTATCTATGCTCGACCCCGAACGCCTCTTCGGTACAGCTCAGAAAGTCTTCAAACGTTGCCGGTGTCTTCAAACCTCGACACGACACGCGGAGGGCGACAGGAACGGTGCCGTGAAAGCCGGGTTACGACTCGGGTGTCGGCGTCTATCGTTTCAACGCGTATATTCCGAATATGTCTTTCAGCTTTATTCGCAGCAGGGTAATTCACTGGATGTTGTGGAGGCCGCGCCATCAAGCAGCACCTTATCTTCGACCGCCTGCAGGCTGCCGGGAGTCGCAGCGACGCTGTGGGATTTGTAACGTAATTCTGGTGCGCGAGAGGAAATCTGAGTCATCTCGACACGCAGGAGAACAAAAGGCTTTTTTTTTTTTTTTTTTTTTTAACAAGTGTGCGAACCAAAGCAGCTCGCTCTGTCATCTGTCTTCTCTTTCAGCTGAGCCCCCCCCTCCCTCCCTCCTTCCCCCTCCGGCTGTTCAGCTCTCTGCGTGAGCTTATCTGATACTACCGCGATCATTGATTGACATTTTGGTGATTTGTCAAGCTCGTGTTGTTATTTTTGAATTAATCTATTCAATAGTTCTGTTAAATGTCTCGCGCAATGGCCGTATGGCAACAGACCAACACGCCTCCCTCCTCTCTTCACTGCAGGCCGACTGCAGCTGATAAGGAAACGGCAGAATTGCTGAAATATTTATGAGGTCATTTGAGTCCGGTACACATTAGCAGATAATCATATGCACGATTATCAGTGCATTGTTTTTTATCAAGGCATGCTGATTACTGAACAAGGTGTAGCTGACACACACACACACACACACACATTGATTATCATTTTAATCAGTAGTACGGAGCAATAAAGGAAAGTGATGTGTCAGCTTTGTTCCACACACACTCTGAACACATTTAGTGGCTTATTACTTCTGAAGCTTCGAGGACACTGGTGGAAAATTTGCATTTAAATGAATAGTAATAATAATAATATTTAAAAAACATTCTGTGTGATGCTCTTAAACTGTTCAACTGTCTTCATTACATTTCTTTGCTCAAAAACACCCGCGAAGCTGTTTTTTTTTTCTCTGGAGTTGGATGCTCTCATTAACTCTCGTCATTCTTGGGTTAAAAAAACAAACAAACCTGAAATGAAATATTTGCTACTTAAAAACATATGCATATACAACACTGTATATGGAAACTGGAGTCAACCATTGTGACGTCACTCGGACGTTCCCTGAAGCACTCAGTTTCTCCCTCTGTCTCCATCTTGAGGTGGCGTGTGGGCGGAGCTGAAGCGGGCTGAGTGACGCCTGCAGGCCGCTTGCCACCTGTGATGTCACCCACCTGTCACTCAAAGCAGCCCCACCCATAACTTTAAGCAATTTAATCGTTAGACACCCCCCCCCCCTCCTCCCGCCGCCCTCCCCCCGTGCAGGAACAGGAAAATTAGCTGTCGGGGCGAGGCTATAAACATGTTTATTTCTGCTATGTAAAAAAAAAAAAAAAAAAAAAAATTAACATGAGGTTCTGTGGGAACTGACTGAGCTGCAGTTTTTCTGCCCCGGAGCTTGACGCTTGATTATAACATCTCGAACGTGAAGATTTACGGGCACCTGTCTGTCATATCATTGTAATCCCATCGGGCATATTAAGTCAATGGAGGCAGTAAGTGATGTGTATTATCAGCTGTGTGACGCCGTGTTCTCCTCCACAGTACCCGTCCACACTGGGCTTCTGCTTGGCTCTCTGCTGGTGTCTGCTCGTCTGCTCCAGCCGGATCTACATGGGCATGCACTCAGTCCTGGTGAGTGTGATATCTCTCTCTCTCTCTCTCTCTCTCTCTCTCTCTCTCTCTCTCTCACACACACACACACACACACACACATGGTGCCAGTCTCGCCACCTGCAGTGCAATTTTAGCGCCACCCCCGTCCTTTTGAACACGATATCTGACCTGCGGGGGGAAAAGTATCTGCCGAGCGGCCGCGTCGGCAGGTTTGGGTGTCACGAACACGCCGGCTTGAGTAACCGTAGACGTTACAACACACAGAACGACCACACATGCACGCACAACACGGGTCGTTGGTCGCGACCATGGTGTCGATACGTGACAAAATCATCTCGACTCGAGGTCAACGCTGCTGTACTGTTTTTTTTTTGTTTGTTTTTTGCGGAGTTCAACCCCTTCTCCCAGTCTTTCTGTGAACTGGTGAAATATGGTTGTAATACTCTACAGTGAGAAAACTGAGTAGGTTAAAGCGAGGGAGCAACTATATTTCCGGATGGACGGGTATTTTAAAATGTAGTGTGCTCCGATTGTCAGGCGGGGTTTGTAACAGGAAACCTTTCAAAGAGGTGAAATCTGAACTGCCGATTTCCTGCGATTAAGTGCGGAAAGACCGACATCTATCAGGTGAACCGCTGCAGTTCTGTACAACGTTTTAAGAGGGCTTTAAGTCTGTATCAGCTGTTCACTGTTCTCAGAGTGTATTTCCATTCATACGCGCTGAGAGGTTCGTAACATCCTGTTAAATGTACGAGGATGGTACGTTTTTCAGCATTTCTTTCAGCGCTTCTCGCTTTTTTTGGGACCCCGAAGTCGAGCCGAGCCTCTCTGCCTGCGCTGGCTGGTCCAGTCGTCATCACGCCGACATGCCGAGGCCTGAATTCGTCAGCGCAGATGTAATGTCAGTTCTTGAAACCACGAACAGCCAAAATCCATTGTGTAAAAGCTATTAAGGAATATCTGTGCCTGCAAAAACTTGCTTTTTTTCCTTTTGTATCTGCTGTTCTCACGTTAGCAGAGTGCAGTCTTGACAAACAGGGTGTGTGTGTGTGTGTGTGTGTGTGTGTGTGTGTGTGTGTGTGTGTGTGTGTCCCTCCCTCAGGTGCTCTAAAGCATTACAGTATTCCTTAATAGACGGAACGCACAACAATGAATCAACCAGCTCCAGTTGTAACTAACTGGACCTTCAACCGACATTCATGTTGACCTGAGTGGGATTTGAACCCTAAACTGGGTCTTCATCCGGCAAATGGTCATGAAATTCCATTTCATGGTGCTTTGGGTAGTGACTGACAGAACGAGACCACAAATACAAGCGGCCGAAGTGGGTTCTCCTCCGCTGGGTGGCTGGGCTCCACCTTAGATATAGGGTACGGATTATATATCTCATTAAAATGATTCGGGATCCTCCAGGAGAAGCTGGAAGATGTTGCTAGGGAACAGACGGATGGCTTCAAATAGAACCAGCAAGAAGGGATAGTGCACGAGCATATCGAGCGCTGTCTATAGGTCAAAACATCAACAAACGAGAGAAGGCTCGTGTCACGCGGACACAAGTGTTCATCAAACAAACTGATGCTGACAGTTTGTGTCTGATGTGACCGGCTCACTTTGCTGCGAGCCGATTGGCTGTTGAGAGAGGTGACGTGTCTGACCTCCTCAAACAGCTGACAGAAGAAGCTCATTCTCAGGTGAACACCGTCAGCCGGTTTGAGTCGAGCTCAGACGAGCCAGTTCACACGGTTACAACTGTTCCTGTGATGTTCAAAAATCACAAATCTTTGATCTGAACTGGGCTTTACTTTAATTCAGTCAAGTAAAAAAAAACGATTGAATTTTCATGTCCCCTAAAAATACACTTGAAAGCTTTTTACTGAATTCCTTTAATGTCTTCTTTGCTTTTACCACAAGAGTCTGGACAGAAAGTGGACGTTGGTGGAGGCGCACAACCCGAGAAGCCTAAACTCTGCTTTTACTCTGCAGCACTCTTGTCAGACTTAAATCAGGGGGCAGTCACGTGCCTGAAATTACAAACTTCACGCAGCCTCACGTAAACGGATCACAATATTGGAATAAAAACTACTATTAGATGCATTTCCTTACAGTTTACCGTACGCAGTTCCTCCCCAGATGTTTGTGTGGGTTCTTCTGTCCACGCGTCGGTTACGTGAACCCCGTACGGGGGTTTTCTCTCGCTCGTAGATGATGTCGGTCCCGGTGTGCGTTGTTAGGGCTGGGCCGTCCGTCGCCGGGGGCAACGGTCTCCGCGGTCAGGGTTGTGTCAGTGACGGATTACGGCGCGCCGGACGTCCTCCAGAAAAGAAAGCTTAAGAGAAGGTGACTCCACATCACGGGCTTTTCTTCAAGGGCTCTTCGTGTCGCGGGTTCGGACCTCCGCCGCCGGAGCCACACGCCCACCGCATCTCCTCGTATCCCATCGGGGAAGCCTCGGCTCGGGAAAAATGCCCCCCCCCCCGTGTTTTTCTCCTCGAACTGTCAAAGTCTGACCCCGGAGAGGAACTTTTTAAGGAGATTCATCCAGCAGTTAATCACATTAACCAGGCCTGAGTCATCCCGGTGCGCCGAGCGACTCGGCATCCAACCAGACTGAAGCGTGTTTGCGGCAGCGACAGCTCCACAACTGCGAGGCGAAAAGCAGACATTAAAATCCAGCGTTTGTTTAATGAGTAAGAAGATTTCCTGGGAGGGAGTTCAGTTCATTACTGCGATCACAACTCCGACGGCGAGACGGCCCCATAAGGCCCCGTAATCCTAATAAATAACACTCAAGACCAGAGGAATATTTTTTA